>NW_027250842.1:1134966-1194966 GCF_044704955.1 Pristiophorus japonicus | reverse complement strand
TACAGAGTAAAGCTCCCTCTACACTGTCCCATCAAACACTCCCAGGGCAGGTACAGCACGGGGTTAGATACAGAGTAAAGCTCCCCCTACACTGTCCCATCAAACACTCCCAGGGCAGGTACAGGGGGTTAGATACAGAGTAAAGCTCCCTCCACACTGTCCCCATCAAACACTCCCAGGGCAGGTACAGCACGGGGTTAGATACAGAGTAAAGCTCCCCCTACACTGTCCCATCAAACACTCCCAGGGCAGGTACAGGGGGTTAGATACAGAGTAAAGCTCCCTCTACACTGTCCCCATCAAACACTCCCAGGGCAGGTACAGGGGGTTAGATACAGAGTAAAGCTCCCTCTACACTGTCCCATCAAACACTCCCAGGGCAGGTACAGCACGGGGTTAGATACAGAGTAAAGCTCCCTCTACACTGTCCCATCACACACTCCCAGGGCAGGTACAGGGGGTTAGATACAGAGTAAAGCTCCCTCTACACTGTCCCATCAAACACTCCCAGGGCAGGTACAGGGGGTTAGATACAGAGTAAAGCTCCCTCTACACTGTCCCATCACACACTCCCAGGGCAGGTACAGCACGGGGTTAGATACAGAGTAAAGCTCCCTCTACACTGTCCCATCAAACACTCCCAGGGCAGGTACAGGGGGTTAGATACAGAGTAAAGCTCCCTCTACACTGTCCCATCAAACACTCCCAGGGCAGGTACAGGGGGTTAGATACAGAGTAAAGCTCCCTCTACACTGTCCCATCAAACACTCCCAGGGCAGGTACAGGGGGTTAGATACAGAGTAAAGCTCCCTCTACACTGTCCCATCAAACACTCCCAGGGCAGGTACAGGGGGTTAGATACAGAGTAAAGCTCCCTCTACACTGTCCCATCACACACTCCCAGGGCAGGTACAGCACGGGGTTAGATGCAGATCTGAAAAGAGAATCGGATGAATACGTGACTGAGGAATGACTGGAGGGCTGTGGGGAGAGAGCGGGGGAGTGGGACTAGCTGGAATGCTCATGGATGGTTGACAATGCTGATTCGATGGGCTTGTCTGTTCTATCGTTTCTCTGTTGCGGAGTTAATGTCGAGTGGGGCGCAGATCTATTTCCGTGTCATGATTAGCATCAAACTGCATTGGCAGAGAATCTTCAATTGACTTCCCCTTCATGTTTGTTGGTCTTCCTGTAGAGAAGCGAACACAGATACTAAAGATTAATACGATCTTCGCTCAGGGTATTGGTGAGGCCACACCTGGAGTACTGTGTACAATTTTGGTCTCCGTATTTAGGGAGGGATATACTTGCATTGGAGGCAGTTCAGAGAAGGTTCACTCGGTTGATTCCTGACCTGTGGGGGGGTTGACTTATGAGGAAAGGTTGAGTAGGTTGGGCCAAGAAGTCTCAGAGACACGGACCATGTACAGTAGGTATCTCTCCCCCAGCTCATGGTCTACAGGGCTGTAGTGATACCCGCCCTCCTGTGTGGCTCAGAGACATGGACCATGTACAGTAGGTATCTCACCCCCAGCTCATGGTCTACAGGGCTGTAGTGATACCCGCCCTCCTGTGTGGCTCAGAGACACGGACCATGTACAGTAGGTATCTCACCCCCAGCTCATGGTCTACAGGGCTGTAGTGATACCCGCCCTCCTGTGTGGCTCAGAGACACGGACCGTGTACAGTAGGTATCTCACCCCCAGCTCATGGTCCACAGGGCTGTGGTGATACCCGCCCTTCTGTGTGGCTCAGAGACATGGACCGTGTACAGTAGGTACCTCACCCCCAGCTCATGGTCTACAGGGCTGTAGTGATACCCGCCCTCCTGTATGGCTCAGAGACACGGACCGTGTACAGTAGGTATCTCACCCCCAGCTCATGGTCCACAGGGCTGTGGTGATACCCGCCCTTCTGTGTGGCTCAGAGACATGGACCATGTACAGTAGGTATCTCACCCCCAGCTCATGGTCTACAGGGCTGTGGTGATACCCGCCCTCCTGTATGGCTCAGAGACACGGACCATGTACAGTAGACACCTCGAGTCGCTGGAGAAATACCACCAACGCTGTCTCCGCAAGATCCCGCAAATCCCCCGGGAGGACAGACGCACCAACGTTAGCGTCCTCAACCAGGCCCGACATCCCCAGCATCGAAGCACTGACCACACTCGACCAGCTCCGCTGGGCAGGGCCACATTGTCCGCACGTCCCCCCAGACACGAGACTCCCCAAAGCGAGCGCTCTGCTCGGAACTCCTTCACGGGCAAACGGGCCAAAGGTGGGCAGAGGAAACGTTACAAGGGACCACCCTCAAAGCTCCTCCCTGATATAAAGTGCAACATCCCCACCGACACCTGGGAGTCCCCGGGCCCAAAGACCAGTCCGCCCCTAAGTGGAGGGAGTGCATCCGGGAGGGCGCTGAGCACCTCGAGTCTCGTCGCCGAGAGCGCGCAGAAACCAAGCGCAGGCAGCGGAAGGAGCGTGCGGCAAACCAGTCCCACCCTCCCCTTCCCTCAACGTCTGTCTGTCCCACCTGTGACAGGGACTGTGGCTCCCCGTATTGGGCTGTTCAGCCACCGAAGGACTCGTGTTAAGAGTGGAAGCAAGTCTTCCTCGATTCCGAGGGGCTGTCTATTATGATGATGATGTACTCATTTGAATTCAGAAGAATGAGAGGTGATCTTATGGAAACGTATCAGATTACGAGGGGGCTCGACAAGGTGGATGCAGAGAGGATGTTCCCACTGATGGGGGAGACTAGAACTAGGGGGCACGGTCTTAGAATAAGGGGCCGCCCATTTAAAACTGAGATGAGGAGGAACTTCTTCTCTCAGAGGGTTGTAAATCTGTGGAATTCTCTGCCTCAGAGAGCTGTGGAGGCTGGGACATTGGATATATTTAAGGCGGAGATAGACAGAATTTTGAGCGATAAGGGAGTGATGGGTTATGGGGAGCGGGCGGGGAAGTGGAGCTGAGTCCATGATCGGATCGGCCACGATCGTATTGAATGGCGGAGCAGGCTCGAGGGGCCGAATGGCCCACTCCTGCTCCTATTTCTTATGTTCTTGGGACTTGAAGCTCCACCGAAAGTGTCTTTGCCAAGGGTGGCCTTGAGAACAATGATCAAATCGCAGAATGGTTACCGCACAGGAGGAGGCCATTCGGCCCCTTGAGCCCGTCCCGGCTCTCTGCAAGAGCACCTCAGCCAGTCCCACGCCCCCCGCCCTTTCCCCGTAGCCCTGCTAATCATTTCTCATTCAGGTCCTTATCCAACTCCCTTCTGAAAGCCACGATTGGATCGGGCTCCAACTCCCTTTCAGTCCGTGCATTCCAGATCCTAACCACTCGCTGCGTAAAGAGACATTGATATATATGTAAACTTGTATTTACTCTGTCCAGCCGCCAGAGGGATCATCCCCCCGGAGTCCCGAGGGGGTCCCATAATCCCTTGGGAGCACAGGTATTTAAGGAGGCTTCACAGGTAGGAGAGGCACTCTGGAGACCTGCAATAAAAGACTCAGGGTCACACGTTACTTTGAGCTCACGGTCTTCCGCCTGACTCTTTCTCCATGCACAACAACTGGCGACGAGGATGGGATCCCTTGGGACTCCAGGGGATGAGCCCTCTGGTGGCTGTACGGAGTAAATACAAGTATACATGTATAACACTCGTGTCGCCTTTGCTTCTTCTGCCAAGCGCCTTAAATCTGTGTCCTCTGGTTCCCGACCGTCCCACCAATGGGAACAGTTCCTCTCTCTGTCTACTCTGTCCAGACCCCCTCATGATTTTGAACGCCTCGATCACATCTCCTCTCAACCTTCTCCTCTCCAAGGACAACTCCTCCAGCTTCTCCAGTCTATCCACGTAACTGAATTCCCTCATCCCTGGAACCATTCTGGTCAATCTCCCCAGCACCCTTTCCAAAGAACTTCACCTTATTGGTGATGGTGCTGAACTGCCTTCTTGAGCCATTGTAGTCCCATGTGGTTGGTATCTCTCAGGGAGATAACTGTACACTGACTAGTGTCCCTCAGTCCCTCTGCCTCAGGGAGATAACTGTACACTGACTAGTGTCCCTCAGTCCCCTCTCCCTCAGGGAGATATCTGTACACTGACTGGTGTCTCTCAGTCCCCTCTCCCTCAGGGAGATATCTGTGCACTGACTGGTGTCTCTCAGTCCCTCTGCCTCAGGGAGATAACTGTACACTGACTAGTGTCTCTCAGTCCCCTCTCCCTCAGGGAGATATCTGTACACTGACTGGTGTCTCTCAGTCCCCTCTCCCTCAGGGAGATATCTGTACACTGACTGGTGTCTCTCAGTCCCCTCTCCCTCAGGGAGATATCTGTACACTGACTGGTGTCTCTCAGTCCCTCTCCCTCAGGGAGATATCTGTACACTGACTGGTGTCTCTCAGTCCCTCTCCCTCAGGGAGATATCTGTACACTGACTGGTGTCTCTCAGTCCCTCTCCCTCAGGGAGATATCTGTACACTGACTGGTGTCTCTCAGTCCCTCTCCCTCAGGAAGATATCTGTACACTGACTGGTGTCTCTCAGTCCCTCTCTCCCTCAGGGAGATATCTGTACACTGACTGGTGTCTCTCAGTCCCCTCTCCCTCAGGGAGATATCTGTACACTGACTGGTGTCTCTCAGTCCCCTCTCTCTCTCGGGGAGATATCTGTACACTGACTAGTGTCTCTCAGTCCCCTCTCCCTCAGGGAGATATCTGTACACTGACTGGTGTCTCTCAGTCCCTCTCCCACAGAGAGATATCTGTACACTGACTGGTGTCTCTCAGTCCCCTCTCCCTCAGGGAGATATCTGTACACTGACTGGTGTCTCTCAGTCCCCTCTCTCCCTCAGGGAGATATCTGTACACTGACTGGTGTCTCTCAGTCCCCTCTCCCTCAGGGAGATATCTGTACACTGACTGGTGTCTCTCAGTCCCCTCTCCCTCAGGGAGATATCTGTACACTGACTGGTGTCTCTCAGTCCCTCTCCCTCAGGGAGATATCTGTACACTGACTGGTGTCTCTCAGTCCCCTCTCCCTCAGGGAGATATCTGTACACTGACTGGTGTCTCTCAGTCCCTCTCCCTCAGGGAGATATCTGTACACTGACTGGTGTCTCTCAGTCTCTCTCCCTCAGGGAGATATCTGTACACTGACTGGTGTCTCTCAGTCCCTCTCCCTCAGGGAGATACACTGACTGGTGTCTCTCAGTCCCCTCTCTCCCTCAGGGAGATATCTGTACACTGACTGGTATCCCTTGTGGTGAAGGTGCTCCCACAGTGCTGTTAGGGAGGGAGTTCCAGGATTGTGACCCAGCGACGATGAAGGAACGGCCGATATATTTCCAAGTCGGGATGGTGTGTGACTGGGAGGGGAACGTGGAGATGGTGGTGTTCCCATGGACCTGCTGCCCTTGACCTTCTGGGCGGTAGAGGTCGCGGGTTTGGGAGGTGCTGGCGGAGAAGCCTTGGCCAGTTGCCGCGGTGCATCTTGTAGACGGTACACACTGCAGCCAGGGGGCGCCGGTGGTGGGAGGAGTGAGTGTTGAAGGTGGTGGGGAGCGTGTTGTTTAATAGGACTGAACGCCAAGGAATAGAAAGAAGAACGCGCATTTATATAGCGCCTTTCACAACCTCAGGAAATCCCAAAGCGCTTCGTAGCCAATGAAGTACTTTTGGAGGGCGGTCACTGTTGTATTGTGGAAAACGCGGCAGCCAATTTGCGCACAGCAAGCTCCCACACACAGCGATGTGATAATGACCCAGATAATCTGTTGTTGTTATGTTGATTTGAGGGATACATATTGACCCCAGGACACCGGGGAGAATTCCCTCTCAGTACTGCCCCTCCGACAGTGCGGCACTCCCTCAGTACTGCCCCTCCGACAGTGCGGCACTCCCTCAGTACTGCCCCTCCGACAGTGCGGCACTCCCTCAGTACTGCCACTCCGACAGTGCGGCACTCCCTCAGTACTGCCCCTCCGACAGTGCGGCATTCCCTCAGTACTGCCCCTCCGACAGTGCGGCGCTCCCTCAGTACTGCCCCTCCGACAGTGCGGCACTCCCTCAGTACTGCCCCTCCGACAGTGCGGCACTCCCTCAGTACTGCCACTCCGACAGTGCGGCGCTCCCTCAGTACTGCCCCTCCGACAGTGCGGCATTCCCTCAGTACTGCCCCTCCGACAGTGCGGCGCTCCCTCAGTACTGCCCCTCCGACAGTGCGGCGCTCCCTCAGTACTGCCCCTCCGACAGTGCGGCACTCCCTCAGTACCGCCCCTCCGACAGTGCGGCGCTCCCTCAGTACTGCCCCTCCGACAGTGCGGCGCTCCCTCAGTACTGCCCCTCCGACAGTGCGGCGCTCCCTCAGTACTGCCCCTCCGACAGTGCGGTGCTCCCTCAGTACTGCCCCTCCGACAGTGCGGCGCTCCCTCAGTACTGCCCCTCCGACAGTGCGGTGCTCCCTCAGTACTGCCCCTCCGACAGTGCGGTGCTCCCTCAGTACTGCCCCTCCGACAGTGCGGTGCTCCCTCAGTACTGCCCCTCCGACAGTGCGGCGCTCCCTCAGTGCTGCCCCTCCGACAATACTGCCAACCAGAGAGTGTCGGCCTGGATTACGGGGGCACAATTCTCTGGAGATAGTGGGCTTACAGTTTGATGGAGAAGACCAACCTCGGGCATGTTGAGTAATCCAGTTACAGAACCGAGAATAATCAACGAAAGTGAAACTTCGAACCTTTATAGTGAAAAGAATCTTGCCCCTACACCCCTCCCTATCTCTGTAACCTCCTCCAGCCCCTACACCCCTCCCTATCTCTGTAACCTCCTCCAGCCCCTACACCCTCCCTATCTCTGTAACCTGCTCCAGCCCCTACACCCCTCCCTCTCTCTGTAACCTCCTCCAGCCCCTACACCCTCCCTATCTCTGTAACCCCCTCCAGCCCCTACACCCCTCCCTCTCTCTGTAACCTCCTCCAGCCCCTACACCCTCCCTATCTCTGTAACCCCCTCCAGCCCCTACACCCCTCCCTCTCTCTGTAACCTCCTCCAGCCCCTACACCCCTCCCTATCTCTGTAACCCCCTCCAGCCCCTACACCCCCTCCCTATCTCTGTAACCTCCTCCAGCCCCTACACCCCTCCCTATCTCTGTAACCTCCTCCAGCCCCTACACCCCTCCCTATCTCTGTAACCTCCTCCAGCCCCTACACCACTCCCTATCTCTGTAACCTCCTCCAGCCACTACACCCCTCCCTATCCCTGCAACCTCCGCCAGACCCCAACTCCCCTCCCTATCTGCAACCACCTCCAGCCCCTACACCCCTCCCTATCTCTGTAACCACCTCCAACCCCTACGCCCCTCCCTATCTCTGTAACCTCCTCCAGCCCCTACACCCCTCGCTATCTCTGTAACCTCCTCCAGCCCCAACACCCCTCCCTATCTCTGTAACCTCCTCCAGCCCCTACACCCCTCGCTATCTCTGTAACCTCCTTCAGCCCCTACACCCCTCCCTATCACTGTAACCTCCTCCAGCCCCTACACCCCTCCCTATCTCTGTAACCTCCTCCAGCCCCTACACCCCTCCCTAACTCTGTCACCCCCTCCAACCCCTACACACCTCCCTATCTCTGTAACCTCCTCCAGCCCCTACACCCCTCTCTATCTCTGTAACCTCCTCCAGCCCCTACACCTCTCCCTATCTCTATAACCTCCTCCAGCCCCTACACCCCTCCCTATCTCTGCAACCTCCTCCAGCCCCTACACCCCTCCCTAACTCTGTCACCCCCTCCAACCCCTACATCCCTCCCTATCTCTGTAACCTCCTCCAGCCCCTACACCCCTCCCTATCTCTGTAACCTCTTCCAGCCCCAACACCCCTCCCTATCTCTGTAACCTCCTCCAGCCCCTACACCCCTCCCTATCACTGTAACCCCCTCCAGCCCCTGCACCCCTCCCTATCTCTGTAACCTCCTCCAGCCCCTACACCCCTCCCTATCTCTGTAACCTCTTCCAGCCCCTACACCCCTCCCTATCTCTGTAACCTCCTCCAGCCCCTACACCCCTCCCTATCTCTGTAACCTCCTCCAGCCCCAACACCCCTCCCTATCTCTGTAACCTCCTCCAGCCCCTACACCCCTCCCTATCTCTGTAACCTCCAGTCCCTACACCCCTCCCTATCTCTGTAACCACCTCCAGCACGTACACCCCTCCCTATCTCTGTAACCTCCTCCAGCCCGTACACCCCTCCCTATCTCTGTAACCTCTTCGGGCCCCTACACCCCTCTATATCTCTGTAACCTCCTGCATTCCCTACACCCCTCCCTATCTCTGTAAACCCCTCCAGTCCCTACACCCCTCCCTATCTCTGTAACCCCCTCCAGCCCCTACACCCCTCCCTATCTCTGTAACCTCCTCCAGCCACTACACCCCTCCCTATCTCTGTAACCCCCTCCAGCCCCTACACCCCTCCCTATCTCTGTAACCTCCTCCAGCCCCTACACCCCTCCCTATCTCTGTAACCTCCTCCAGTCCCTACACCCCTCCCTATCTCTGCAACCTCCTCCAGCCCCTACACCTCTTCCTATCTCAGTAACCCCCTCCAGCCACTACACACCTCCCTATCTCTGTAACCTCCTCCAGCCCCTATAACCCTCCCTATCTCTGTAAGCTGCTCCAGCCCCGACACCCCTCCCTATCTCTAAAACCTCCTCCTGCCCTACACACCTCCCTATCTCTGTAACCCCCTCCAGCCCCTACACCCCTCCCTCTCTCTGTAACCCCCTCCAGCCCGTACACGCCTCCCTATCTCTGTAACCCCCTCCAGCCCCTACACCCCTCCCTCTCTCTGTAACCTCCTCCAGCCCCTACACCCTTCCCTATCTCTGTAACCTCCTCCAGCCCCTACACCCCTCCCTATCTCTGTAACCTCCTCCAGCCCCTACACCCCTCCCTATCTCTGTAACCTCCTCCAGCCCCTACACCACTCCCTATCTCTGTAACCTCCTCCAGCCACTACACCCCTCCCTATCCCTGCAACCTCCGCCAGACCCCAACTCCCCTCCCTATCTGCAACCACCTCCAGCCCCTACACCCCTCCCTATCTCTGTAACCACCTCCAACCCCTACGCCCCTCCCTATCTCTGTAACCTCCTCCAGCCCCTACACCCCTCGCTATCTCTGTAACCTCCTCCAGCCCCAACACCCCTCCCTATCTCTGTAACCTCCTCCAGCCCCTACACCCCTCGCTATCTCTGTAACCTCCTTCAGCCCCTACACCCCTCCCTATCACTGTAACCTCCTCCAGCCCCTACACCCCTCCCTATCTCTGTAACCTCCTCCAGCCCCTACACCCCTCCCTAACTCTGTCACCCCCTCCAACCCCTACACACCTCCCTATCTCTGTAACCTCCTCCAGCCCCTACACCCCTCTCTATCTCTGTAACCTCCTCCAGCCCCTACACCTCTCCCTATCTCTATAACCTCCTCCAGCCCCTACACCCCTCCCTATCTCTGCAACCTCCTCCAGCCCCTACACCCCTCCCTAACTCTGTCACCCCCTCCAACCCCTACATCCCTCCCTATCTCTGTAACCTCCTCCAGCCCCTACACCCCTCCCTATCTCTGTAACCTCTTCCAGCCCCAACACCCCTCCCTATCTCTGTAACCCCCTCCAGCCCCTACACCCCTCCCTATCACTGTAACCCCCTCCAGCCCCTGCACCCCTCCCTATCTCTGTAACCTCCTCCAGCCCCTACACCCCTCCCTATCTCTGTAACCTCTTCCAGCCCCTACACCCCTCCCTATCTCTGTAACCTCCTCCAGCCCCTACACCCCTCCCTATCTCTGTAACCTCCTCCAGCCCCAACACCCCTCCCTATCTCTGTAACCTCCTCCAGCCCCTACACCCCTCCCTATCTCTGTAACCTCCAGTCCCTACACCCCTCCCTATCTCTGTAACCACCTCCAGCACGTACACCCCTCCCTATCTCTGTAACCTCCTCCAGCCCGTACACCCCTCCCTATCTCTGTAACCTCTTCGGGCCCCTACACCCCTCTATATCTCTGTAACCTCCTGCATTCCCTACACCCCTCCCTATCTCTGTAAACCCCTCCAGTCCCTACACCCCTCCCTATCTCTGTAACCCCCTCCAGCCCCTACACCCCTCCCTATCTCTGTAACCTCCTCCAGCCACTACACCCCTCCCTATCTCTGTAACCCCCTCCAGCCCCTACACCCCTCCCTATCTCTGTAACCTCCTCCAGCCCCTACACCCCTCCCTATCTCTGTAACCTCCTCCAGTCCCTACACCCCTCCCTATCTCTGCAACCTCCTCCAGCCCCTACACCTCTTCCTATCTCAGTAACCCCCTCCAGCCACTACACACCTCCCTATCTCTGTAACCTCCTCCAGCCCCTATAACCCTCCCTATCTCTGTAAGCTGCTCCAGCCCCGACACCCCTCCCTATCTCTAAAACCTCCTCCTGCCCTACACACCTCCCTATCTCTGTAACCCCCTCCAGCCCCTACACCCCTCCCTATCTCTGAAACCTCCTCCTGCCCTACACACCTACCGATCTCTGTAACCTCCTCCAGCCCCCACACCCCTCCCTATCTCTGTAACCTCCTCCAGCTCCTACACCCCTCCCTATCTCTGTAACCTCCTCCAGCCCCTATACCCCTCCCTATCTCTGTAACCTCCTCCAGCCCCTACACCCCTCCCTATCTCTGTAACCTCCTCCAGCCCCTACACCTCTCCCTATCTCTGTAACCTCCTCCAGCCCCTACACCCCTCCCTATCTCTGTCACCCGCTCCAGCCCCTACACCCCTCCCTTTCTCTGTAACCTCCTCCAGCCCTGACACCCCTCCCTATCTCTGTAACCTCCTCCAGCCCCTACACCCCTCCCTATCTCTGTAACCCCCTCCAGCCCCTACACCCCTCCCTATCTCTGTAACCTCCTCCAGCCCCTACACACCTCCCTAACTCTGTAACCTCCTCCAGCACGTACACCCCTCCCTATCTCTGTAACCTCCTCCAGCCCCTACACCCCTCCCTTTCTCTGTAACCTCCTCCAGCCCTGACACCCCTCCCGATCTCTGTAACCAGCTCCAGCCCCTACACCCCTCCCTATCTCTGTAACCCCCTCCAGCCCCTGTACCCCTCCCTATCTCTGTAACCTCCTCCAGCCCCTACACCCCTCCCTATCTCTGTAACCCCTCCAACCTCTACTCCCCTCCCTATCTCTGTAACCTCCTCCAGCCCCTACACCCCTCCCTATCTCTGTAACCCCTCCAACCTCTACTCCCCTCCCTATCTCTGTAACCTCCTCCAGACCCTACACCCCTCCCTATCTCTGAAACCCCCTCCAGCCCCGACACCTCTCCCTATCTCTGTAACCTCTTCCAGCCCCTACACCCCTCCCTATCTCTGTAACATCCTTCAGCCCCTACACCACTCCCTATCTCTGTAACCTCCTCCAGCCCATATACACCTCCCTATCTCTGTAACCTCCTCCAGCCCCTACACCCCTCCCTATCTCTGTAACCTCCTCCAGCCCATATACACCCCTCCCTATCTCTGTAACCTCCAGCCCCTACACCCCTCCCTATCTCTGTAACCTCCTCCAGCCCATATACACCTCCCTATCTCTGTAACCTCCTCCAGCCCCTACACCCCTCCCTATCTCTGTAACCTCCTCCAGCCCCTACACCCCTCCCTATCTCTGTAACCTCCTCCAGCCCCTACACCCCTCCCTATCTCTGTAACCTCCTCCAGCCCCTACACCCCTCCCTATCTCTGTAACCTCCTCCAGCCCCTACACCCCTCCCTATCGCTGTAACACCCTCCAGCCCCTACACCCCTCCCTGTCTCTGTAACCACCTCCAGCCCCGACACACCTCCCTATCTCCGTAACCTCCTCCAGCCCCTACACCCCTCCCTATCTCAGTAACCCCGTCCAGCCACTACACACCTCCCTATCTCTGTAACTCCCTCCAGACCCTACAGCCCTCCCTATCTCTATGACGTCCTCCAGCCCCGGCACCACTCTCTATCTCTGTATCCTCCTCCAGCCCCTACACACCTCCCTATCTCTGTAACCTCCTCCAGCCCCTACACCCCTCCCTATCTCTGTAACCTCCTCCAGCCCCTACACCCTCCCTATCTCTGTAACCTCCTCCAGCCCCTACACCCCCTCCCTATCTCTGTAACCTCCTCCAGCCCCTAAACCCCTCCCTATCTCTGTATCCTCCTCCAGCCCGTACACCCCTCCCTATCTCTGTAACCTCCTCCAGCCCCTACACCCCTCCCTATCTCTGTATCCTCCTCCAGCCCGTACACCCCTCCCTATCTCTGTAACCTCCTCCAGACCCTACAACACTCCATTTCTCTGTAACCTCCTCCAGCCCCTACACCCCTCCCTATCTCTGTAACCTCCACCAGCCCCTGAACCCCTCCCTATCTCTGTAACCTCTTCTGGCCCCTACACCCCTCTCTATCTCATTAACCTCCTCCAGCCCCTACACCTCTCCGTATCTCTGTAACCTCCTCCAGCCTCTACACCCCTCCCTATCTCTGTAATCCCCTCCAGCCCCGACACCTCCCTATCTCTGTAACCTCCTCCAGCCCCAATAACACTCCCTATCTCTGTATCCCCTTCCAGCCCCTACACCCCTCCCTATCTCTATATCGTCCTCCAGCCCCTACACCCCTCCCTATCTCTGTAACCCCTTCAAGCCCTTACACCCCTCCCTATCTCTGTAACCTCCTCCAGCCCCTACACCCCTCCCTATCTCTGTAACCACTCCAGCCCCTACACCCCTCCCTATCTCTGTAACCTCCTCCAGCCCCTACACCCCTCCCTATCTCTGTAACCTCCTCCAGCCCCTACACCACTCCCTATCTCTGTAACCCCATCCAGCCCCTACACCCCTCCCTATCTCTGTAACCTCCTCCAGCCCCTACACCCCTCCCTAACTCTGTAACCCCATCCAGCCCCTACACCCCTCCCTATCTCTGTAACCTCCTCCAGCCCCTACACCCCTCCCTATCTCTGTAACCTCCTCCAGCCCCTACACCCCTCCCTATCTCTGTAATCCCATCCAGCCCCTACACCCCTCCCTATCTCTGTAACCTCCTCCAGCCCCTACACTCCTCCCTATCTCTGTAACCTCCTCCAGCCCTTACAGTCCTCCCCATCTCTGTAACCTCCCTGGAGTACCTGCCCTGAGAGTGTTTGATGGGGACAGTGTAGAGGGAGCTTTACTCTGTTTCTAACCCCCTGTACCTGCCCTGGGAGTGTTTGATGGGACAGTGTAGAGGGAGCTTTACTCTGTATCTAACCCCCTGTACCTGCCCTGGGAGTGTTTGATGGGACAGTGTAGAGGGAGCTTTACTCTGTATCTAACCCCGTGCTGTACCTGCCCTGGGAGTGTTTGATGGGACAGTGTAGAGGGAGCTTTACTCTGTATCTAACCCCGTGCTGTACCTGCCCTGGGGGTGTTTGATGGGACAGTGTAGGGGGAGCTTTACTCTGTATCTAACCCCCTGTACCTGCCCTGGGAGTGTTTGATGGGGCAGTGTAGAGGGAGCTTTACTCTGTATCTAACCCCGTGCTGTACCTGCCCTGGGAGTGTTTGATGGGACAGTGTCGAGGGAGCTTTACTCTGTATCTAACCCCGTGCTGTACCTGCCCTGGGAGTGTTTGAGGGGACAGTGTAGAGGGAGCTTTACTCTGTATCTAACCCCGTACTGTACCTGCCCTGGGAGTGTTTGATGGGACAGTGTAGAGGGAGCTTTACTCTGTATCTAACCCCCTGTACCTGCCCTGGGAGTGTTTGATGGGACAGTGTAGAGGGAGCTTTACTCTGTATCTAACCCCCTGTACCTGCCCTGGGAGTGTTTGATGGGACAGTGTAGAGGGAGCTTTACTCTGTATCTAACCCCGTGCTGTACCTGCCCTGGGGGTGTTTGATGGGACAGTGTAGGGGGAGCTTTACTCTGTATCTAACCCCGTGTACCTGCCCTGGGAGTGTTTGATGGGGCAGTGTAGAGGGAGCTTTACTCTGTATCTAACCCCGTGCTGTACCTTCCCTGGGAGTGTTTGATGGGACAGTGTCGAGGGAGCTTTACTCTGTATCTAACCCCGTGCTGTACCTGCCCTGGGAGTGTTTGAGGGGACAGTGTAGAGGGAGCTTTACTCTGTATCTAACCCCCTGTACCTGCCCTGGGAGTGTTTGATGGGACAGTGTAGAGGGAGCTTTACTCTGTATCTAACCCCGTGCTGTACCTGCCCTGGGAGTGTTTGATGGGGCAGTGTATTGGGAGCTTTACTCTGTATTTAACCCCCTCTACCTGTCCTGGGAGTGTTTGATGGGACAGTGTCGAGGGAGCTTTACTCTGTATCTAACCCCGTGCTGTACCTGCCCTGGGAGTGTTTGATGGGACAGTGTCGAGGGAGCTTTAGTCCTGACTTTGATGTAACGTTGTTCCCATTCTCTGTTCCTTTCCCAGTGTTGGATGGAGCAGACCAATGCTGCCAGTGTTTGCTGGATTCTAATCTGCATGGTTCCGCTGTGGATGGTCGCGATTCTGTGCATGAAATGTCGCAATGGAGCCCCAAGTGAGTATATCTGCATTCCATTCCCTTTAGTCAACCGCATCTGCAAGATAGCAAACCCGAGGCCATTTCCCCGCTTTGAAGAAAACGTTTGCCAACTATTAGAGGGTATCTGTGTCTCAGAGGGCCTCATTTTCTCGGCACTGAGCCAGAAGGTCGTGTGTTCGAACCCCCGTGCCCACACACTCCAGAGAATCGAGGCCCCATCATCCAGGCCGACACTCCGCATTGACCAAGACAGAGGGAGTGCCGTATTGTCGGAGGGGTAGTACTGAGGGAGTGCCGCACTGTTGGAGGGACAGTACTGAGGGAGTGCCGCACTTTCGGAGGGGCAGTACTGAGGGAGCGCCGCACTGTCGGAGGGGCAGTACTGAGGGAGTGCCGCATTGTCGGAGGGGCAGTACTGAGGGAGTGCCGCACTGTCGGAGGGGCGGTACTGAGGGAGCGCCGCACTGTGGGAGGAGCAGTACTGAGGGAGTGTTGCACTGTCGGAGGGGCAGTACTGAGGAAGCACCGCACTGTCGGAGGGGCAGTACTGAGGGAGCACCGCACTGTCGGAGGGGCAGTACTGAGGGAGCGCCGCACTGTCGGAGGGGCGGTACTGAGGGAGCGCCGCACTGTCGGAGGGGCAGTACTGAGGGAGTGCCGCACTGTCGGAGGGGCAGTACTGAGGGAGTGCCGCACTGTCGGAGGGGCGGTACTGAGGGAGTGCCGCACTGTTGTTACCTGAATTTCCGGTCTCCATATACCTGGGTTAGACCACACTTGGAGCACCGTGCACGGTTCTGGTCTCCATATACCTGGGTTAGACCACACTTAGAGCACCGTGCACAGTTCTGGTCTCCATATACCTGGTTAGACCACACTTGGAGCACCGTGCACAGTTCTGGTCTCCATATACCTGGGTTAGACCACACTTGGAGCACCGTGCACAGTTCTGGTCTCCATATACCTGGGTTAGACCACACTTGGTGCACTGTGCACAGTTCTGGTCTCCATATACCTGGTTAGACCACACTTGGAGCACCGTGCACAGTTCTGGTCTCCATATACCTGGTTAGACCACACTTGGAGCACCGTGCACAGTTCTGGTCTCCAGATACCTGGGTTAGACCACACTTGGAGCACTGTGCACAATTCTGGTCTCCATATACCTGGGTTAGACCACACTTGGAGCACCGTGCACAGTTCTGGTCTCCATATACCTGGGTTAGACCACACTTGGAGCACCGTGCACAGTTCTGGTCTCCATATACCTAGGTTAGACCACACTTGGAGCACCGTGCACAGTTCTGGTCTCCATATACCTGGTTAGACCACACTTGGAGCACTGTGCACAATTCTGGTCTCCATATACCTGGGTTAGACCACACTTGGAGCACCGTGCACAGTTCTGGTCTCCATATACCTGGGTTAGACCACACTTGGAGCACCGTGCACAGTTCTGGTCTCCATATACCTGGTTAGACCACACTTGGAGCACTGTGCACAATTCTGGTCTCCATATACCTGGGTTAGACACACTTGGAGCACCGTGCACAGTTCTGCTCTCCATATACCTGGGTTAGACCACACTTGGAGCACCGTGCACAGTTCTGGTCTCCATATACCTGGGTTAGACCACACTTGGAGCACTGTGCACAATTCTGGTCTCCATATACCTGGGTTAGACCACACATGGAGCACTGTGCACAGTTCTGGTCTCCATATACCTGGTTAGACCACACTTGGAGCACCGTGCACGGTTCTGCTCTCCATATACCTGGTGTGGAGAATAAACCCTGGCACGGAGCAGTGTGGACTGAGTGGCCTGTTTGTGCGCTGTCAATTCGACGTACTTCCACGTAAGACAGCCTTTGCAGATATTTCTAACTGCGTGCAGTCCTGAATGTTTGCAGTCGAGCTTTACAAGCTCTTGCTGCCTCTCGGCTCGACACTGGAACCCACTTAAAAGCAGCAGTGTCTGATGCAAATCGAAATCTTTGCAACTTATTTGGTTTCCCACACCCTGCTTCCCTCCTGCGAGTCTGTGCATTTGTGGCTTGTAGTCGTGTTCCTGTTTAAACAGGTGCAAGATTTTCAGTGTGTGTGTGTGTGTGTGTGTGTGGAAGGGCGGGGATGTGCCGATAACTGTTTACTCAGCTTCTGTGGTGTCATGTATGTCACCTTTATGGACCAACACTGCGATACTGTACAGACGCAAGACGTGCGCTACCTTGACCACCAGGGGGTGAACTTGTGGGAGACACACACCTCACCTGGTCACCCAGGTACATGAAGGGAGGTCCCACACAGGGCCGTCACTTCTGGGTCCCGCGAATAAAAGGTTCGGGTCACGCAGTGCCCTTGACCGCAGAACGTGCCTCGTGTTGGGTTTGCGGTGTTGGGTGAGGACTTTGCATTGGCGACGAGAAACGGGGAATCGGCGACCCGCGACAATGGCCACCGGCAGCACAGATGGACGGGACTGTGTTGGTGAGGATTTCGTTGAGAGGCTCCAGCAAAGTTTTGTTACGAAGGACTGTTTGGGAGACGCAGTGGCCAACAAGTGAAGGGCTCACCTGCTGACCAGCCGCGGACCTAAGACGTACACAGAAACATCGAAACATAGAAAATAGGTGCAGGAGCAGGCCATTCGGCCCTTCGAGCCTGCACCACCATTCAATGAGTTCATGGCTGAACATTCAACTTCAGTACCCCATTCCTGCTTTCTCACCATACCCCTTGATCCCCCGAGTAGTAAGGACTTCATCTAACTCCTTTTTGAATATATTTAGTGAATTGGCCTCAACTACTTTCTGTGGTAGAGAATTCCACAGGTTCACCACTCTCTGGGTGAAGAAGTTTCTCCTCATCTCGGTCCTAAATGGCTTACCCCTTATCCTTAGACTGTGACCCCTGGTTCTGGACTTCCCCAACATTGGGAACATTCTTCCTGCATCTAACCTGTCCAAACCCGTCAGAATTTTAAACGTTTCTATGAGATCCCCTCTCATTCTTCTGAACTCCAGTGAATACAAGCCCAGTTGATCCAATCTTTCTTGATAGGTCAGTCCCGCCATCCCGGGAATCAGTCTGGTGAACCTTCGCTGCACTCCCTCAATAGCAAGAATGTCCTTCCTCAGGTTATTAGACCAAAACTGTACACAATACTCCAGGTGTGGCCTCACCAAGGCCCTGTACAACTGTAGCAACACCTCCCTGCCCCTGTATTCAAATCTCCTCGCTATGAAGGCCAACATGCCATTTGCTTTCTTAACCACCTGCTGTACCTGCATGCTAACCTTCAATGACTGATGTACCATGACACCCAGGTCTCGTTGCACCTCCCCTTTTCCTAATCTGTCACCATTCAGATAATAGTCTGTCTCTCTGTTTTTACCACCAAAGTGGATAACCTCACATTTATCCACATTATACTTCATCTGCCATGCATTTGCCCACTCACCTAACCTATCCAAGTCACTCTGCAGCCTCATAGCATCCTCCTCGCAGCTCACACTGCCACCCAACTTAGTGTCATCCGCAAATTTGGAGATACTACATTTAATCCCCTCGTCTAAATCATTAATGTACAGTGTAAACAGCTGGGGCCCCAGCACAGAACCTTGCGGTACCCCACTAGTCACTGCCTGCCATTCTGAAAAGTCCCCATTTACTCCTACTCTTTGCTTCCTGTCTGACAACCAGTTCTCAATCCACGTCAGCACACTACCCCCAATCCCATGTGCTCTAACTTTGCACATTAATCTCCTGTGTGGGGCCTTACGCGCTCACGAAAGATCTGCTCGCACCCGAGAAGCCGGCAGACAAAACCTTCGAAGAGCTCAGCAAACTGATCGGTGAGCAGCTCAAACCGGCGAGCAGCGTACACGTGGCCCGACACAGATTGTATACACGCCGACATCGGGAGGGACAGAGCACACCGGACTTTGTTGCGGACCTCCTGCGTTTGGCCAGCCTCTGTAAGTTCACAGACCGCCTGCAGGGGGGGGAGATGTTAAGGGATTTCTTTATTGAGGGCATCGGTCATGCCGGGATTTTCCGAGAGCTAATCGAGACCAAGGATTTGACCTTGGTAGCGGCGGTGTTGATGGCTCAGACTTTTATGGCGGGGGAGGAGGAAACCAAGATAATAAATGTGCGCGATTCTGCCTCCAACTTGGCGATGGATCAGGGAGTCAATATCATAAACGCGACTCAGGGCCCCGCAGGCAGGCAAGGGCAGTTCGACACACCCCAGGCAGCAATAGACCCCAGAGTAAGTCTCCAACAGAGACAATGGCAGGCTGAACGGACATTTACACCATCACAGTGGACAATGCGGCCCGGGATGGGGCCATTGACACCCACTAACGGGGTGCCCAAGGGCAGTCAAAGGGACAGTCAGCGAGGAATGCCGGGTTATAGCTCCTTTGTTCACAACAATGGGAATCTCAGTTCATGCTGGAGGTGTGGGGGCAAACACTCTGCCAGGACTTGCAGGTTTCAACAGTTTGTCTGCAGAAATTGTAACCTCAGTGGCCATTTGGCCAGAATGTGCAGGAGGCCTTGTAACCAGGCTAATATACGAGGCGGATGAACCAGATGAGGGGTCTGCGAGGCAGGTTGACGCTTGGGGCAAATCAATGGACGCTGAAGTTCAGCGGGTTCATGTGGCAAACATTCACAGCTCATATACCAAAACGCCACCAATGATGATGAAGGTTTTATTAAATGGCATCCCTGTACGCATGGAGCTGGACACGGGGGCCAGCCAGCCACTCATGAGCGGTCAACAATTCGAAAAGCTGTGGCCACTCAAAGCCAGCAGACCCAAACTAGAACGCATTGAGACACAGCTACGGACGTACACCAAAGAAATCATCCCAGTGCTAGGCAGTGCAATGTTGGCGGTCACACACAATGGATCAGTGAACCGGCTGCCGCTCTGGATTGTCCCGGGCAATGGTCCCGCACTGTTGGGGAGGAGCTGGTTAGCCGAGATGAACTGGAAATGGGGGGGATGTGCACGCAGTGTCATCTGTGGAGCGAAGTTCGTGCTCACAGGTCCTACAGCAATTTGAGTCGCTATTCCAACCTGGCGTCGGGACGTTCAAAGGTACCAAAGTAGTGATACGCATCACCCCGGACGCCAGACCAGTGCACCACAAAGCCAGAGCGGTGCCGTATGTGATGCGGGAGAAAATTGAGAGAGAATTGGACCGGCTTCTGAGAGAGGGCATCATCTCGCCCGTTGAATTCAGCGACTGGGCGAGCCCCATCGTTCCCGTCCTAAAAGCGGATGGCTCGGTCAGGATCTGTGGCGACTACAAGGCCACCATCAATCGGCTGTCCCTACAAGATCAATACCCGCCCCCGAGAGCGGAGGACCTCTTCGCCACACTGGCAGGCGGCTAGCTGTTCACCAAGTTGGACCTCACTTCGGCCTACATGACCCAGGAACTGGGCGATGAATCTAAGCTACGGACCACCATCACCACGCACAAGGGACTGTCCGTTTACAACAGGTGCCCGTTCGGCATTCGATCAGCGGCCGCGATTTTTCAAAGGAACGTGGAAAGCCTGCTCAGATCCATTCCTGGAACAATCGTATTTCAGGACGACATCCTCATCCCGGGTCGTGACACCGAGGAACACCTCCACAACCTGGAGGAGGAGCTACACCGACTGGACCGGGTAGGCCTGCGACTCAAGAAGTCTAAATGTGTGTTCTTAGCTCCGGAGGTCGAGTTTCTGGGCAGGAGGGTTGCTGCAGATGGGATTCGGGCCACCGAATCCAAAACAGAGGCGATTCGACGAGCGCCCAGACCCGGCAACACATCGGAGTTGCGTTCATTTCTGGGACTCTTGAACTATTTCGGGAGCTTTCTGCCGAACTTGAGCACGTTGTTGGAGCCGCTTCACGTGCTCCTGCGTAAGGGTTGCGATTGGTCTTGGGGGGGACTGTCAGGAACAGGCTCTCAATCGGGCGCGGAACCTACTTTGTTCAAATAAGTTATTGACCCTGTACGACCCCAGTAAGAAATTGGTTCTGACATGTGGTGCATCGTCCTATGGGGTTGGGTGCGTGTTGCAGCAGGGTAATGCTGAGGGCCAACTACAACCTGTGGCTTATGCCTCCAGGTCGCTCTCTCTCTCTCTCTCTCGAGCAGAACGGGGATATGGGATGGTTGAGAAGGAGACACTCGCGTGTGTCTATGGTGTAAAAAAAAAAATGCATCAGTACCTTTTTGGCAGGAGGTTCGAATTAGAGACGGACCACAAGCCGTTCACATCCCTGTTGTCAGACAGCAAGGCTATCAATGCCAATACGTCAGCTCGCATACAGCGATGGGCTCTCACGCTGGCTGCTTATGACTACTCTATGACTACCAGCCTGGCACTGAAAACTGCGCTGATGTGCTCAGCAGGCTTCCATTGGCCACCACTGAGGGGGCAGCGGAGCAAAGCGCTGAGATGGTCATGGCTGTCGATGCCTTTGACAGCGCAGGCTCCCCCATCACAGCCCGCCAGATCAAAATCTGGACCAACAGAGATCCCCTCCTATCCCTGATTAAGAAATGTGTCCTGACTGGGGATTGGGCGCCCGCACACGGAGCATGCCCCGAGGAGGTCAGACCGTTCCACAGGCGGACGGATGAGCTCTCCGTCCAAGCCGACTGCCTACTATGGGGCAGCCGGGTAGTCATGCCCCAGAGGGGCAGGGAGGCATTCATCAGGGAACTCCACAGCGAGCACCCAGGCATCGTGCTGATGAAGGCCATTGCCCGGTCACATGGCCGGGGATTGACTCAGACCTGGAACACTGGGTTCGCAGGTGCACGACATGTGCCCAGCTGGGCAATGCCCCCAGGGAGGCCCCGCTCAGCCCGTGGCCCTGGCCCACCAGGCCATGGTCACGTATTCACGCCGACTACGCGGGCCCGTTGATGGGGAAAATGTTTCTCATTGCGGTAGATGCGTACTCCAAATGGATCGAGTGCGCCATTTTGAATTTGTGCACGACATCCACCACTGTGGAGAGTCTGCGCGCGGTCTTTGCGACCCACGGCTTGCCGGACATCCTGGTTAGCGATAATGGCCCGTGTTTCACCAGCTACGAATTCCGGGAGTTCGTGTCGGGCAATGGCATCAACCATGTCAGGACAGCACCGTTCAAGCCGGCCTCCAATGGCCAGGCGGAACGTGCGGTCCAAATCATTAAACAGGGCATGCTCAGGATTCAAGGACCCTCCCTTCAATGCCGCCTATCGCACCTCCTGCTGGCCTACAGGTCCCGACCACACTCGCTCACGGGGGTCCTGCCCGCGGAGCTACTCGTGAAACGAACGCTCAAAACTCGGCTGTCCCTCATTCATCCTGTCCTGTCCGACATTGTTGAGGACAAGCGCCAGTCCCAAAATGAGTACCATGACCGAAATTCAAGGGGGAGATGTATAGAAATTGGTGACCCCCGTATTTGTCCTCAATCACGCTTTGGGGACCAAATGGCTTGAGGGTACTGTAACAGACAGAGAGGGGAATAGGGTCATCGTGGTTAAACTTAACAATGGGCAGATATGCCGTAAGCATCTGGACCAAGTAAAAATAAGGTTCAGCATGGACACGGAGGAACCCGAGGAAGATCATGAGATGGTGCTCACACCACCAACCTCCATGTAACAACACTGCGATACTGTATATACTTGAGCAATGCACACCTTGACCACCAGGGGGTGAACTTGTGGGAGACATTCCTCACCTGGTCACCCAGGTATATAAAGGGGGGTCCCATGCAGGGGCATCACTTCTGGGTCCTGTGAATAAAGGTTCAGGTCACGGAGTGACCCTGTCCATAGAATGTGCCTCGTGTGGGTTGTGTGGTATTGTGTAAGGACTTCACATGTGGGTTTCTGCACTGTCGGAGGGGCAGTACTGAGGGAGCGCCGCACTGTCGGAGGGGCAGTACTGAGGGAGTGCCGCACTGTCGGAGGGGCAGTACTGAGGGAGCGCCGCACTGTCGGAGGGGCAGTACTGAGGGAGTGCCGCACTGTCGGAGGGGCAGTACTGAGGGAGTGCCGCACTGTCGGAGGGGCAGTACTGAGGGAGTGCCGCACTGTCGGAGGGGGCAGTAGAAACATAGAAACATAGAAAATAGGTGCAGGAGCAGGCCATTCGGCCCCTCGAGCCTGCACCACCATTCAATAAGATCATGGCTGATCATTCCCTCAGTACCCCATTCCTGCTTTCTCTCCATACCCCTTGATCCCTTTAGCCGTAAGGGCCACATCTAACTCCCTCTTGAATATATTTCGTGAACTGGCCTCAACAACTCTCTGTGGTAGAGAATTCCACAGGTTCACCACTCTCTGGGTGAAGAAGTTTCTCATCATCTCGGTCCCAAAGGGCCTACCCCTTATCCTTAGACTGTGTGACCCCTGGTTCTGGACTTCCCCAACATCGGGAGCATTCTTCCCGCATCTAACCTGTCCAGTCCCATCAGAATCTTGGAAAGACAGATTATCTGGTCATTGTCGCTTTGCACAGGGTTACACAGGGTATACGGCCCAGAATCACGCCATTCGGCCCATCTAGTCCACGCTGGCGTTTATGCCCCACCCGAGCCCCCTCCCGTCTTTCCTCATCTAACTCTATCAGCGTAACCCTCTGTTCCCTTCTCCCTCATATCCCTGTCCAGCCTCCCCTTAAATCCATCGATACTATTCCCCTCAACCCCTCCCTGTGGCAGCGAGTTCCACATTCTCACCGCTCTCTGGGTAAAGAAGTTTCTCCTGAATTTCCCATTGGATTTCTGGGTGACTATCTTATATTGATGGCCTCTAGTTCTGCTCTTCCCCACAAGTGGGAACATTCTCTCTGTATCCACTCGGTCAAAACCTTTCATAATTTTAAAGACCTCTATTCGGTCACCGCTCAGAGCAAAGAGACCCAGACTGTTCATCCTTCCCTGATATGTATACCCTCGCATTTCTGGTATCATCCTTGTAAATCTTCTCTGCACCCTCTCCAGTGCCTCTATATCCTTTCTATAACATGGAGACCAGAACTGTGCACGGTGCTCCAAGTGTGGTCTAACCAGACCAGAACTGTGCACAGTGCCCCAAGTGTGGTCTAACCAGACCAGAACTGTACACAGTGCTCCAAGTGTGGTCTAACCAGACCAGAACTGTGCACGGTGCTCCAAGTGTGGTCTAACCAGACCAGAACTGTGCACAGTGCTCCAAGTGTGGTCTAACCAGACCAGAACTGTGCACAGTGCTCCAAGTGTGGTCTAACCAGACCAGAACTGTGCACAGTGCTCCAAGTGTGGTCTAACCAGACCAGAACTGTGCACGGTGCTCCAAGTGTGGTCTAACCAGACCAGAACTGTACACGGTGCTCCAAGTATGGTCTAACCAGACCAGAACTGTGCACAGTGCCCCAAGTGTGGTCTAACCAGACCAGAACTGTGCACAGTGCCCCAAGTGTGGTCTGACCAGACCAGAACTGTGCACAGTGCTCCAAGTGTGGTCTAACCAGACCAGAACTGTGCACAGTGCTCCAAGTGTGGTCTAACCAGACCAGAACTGTGCACGGTGCTCCAAGTGTGGTCTAACCCAGACCAGAACTGTGCACAGTGCTCCAAGTGTGGTCTAACCAGACCAGAACTGTACACAGTGCTCCAAGTGTGGTCTAACCAGACCAGAACTGTGCACAGTGCTCCAAGTGTGGTCTAACCAGACCAGAACTGTACACAGTGCTCCAAGTGTGGTCTAACCAGACCAGAACTGTGCACAGTGCTCCAAGTGTGGTCTAACCAGACCAGAACTGTGCACAGTGCCCCAAGTGTGGTCTAACCAGACCAGAACTGTGCACAGTGCCCCAAGTGTGGTCTGACCAGACCAGAACTGTGCACAGTGCTCCAAGTGTGGTCTAACCAGACCAGAACTGTGCACAGTGCTCCAAGTGTGGTCTAACCAGACCAGAACTGTACACAGTGCTCCAAGTGTGGTCTAACCCAGACCAGAACTGTGCACAGTGCTCCAAGTGTGGTCTAACCAGACCAGAACTGTACACAGTGCTCCAAGTGTGGTCTAACCAGACCAGAACTGTGCACAGTGCTCCAAGTGTGGTACAACCAGACCAGAACTGTACACAGTGTTCCAAGTGTGGTCTAACCAGACCAGAACTGTACACAGTGCTCCAAGTGTGGTCTAACCAGACCAGAACTGTGCACAGTGCTCCATGTGTGATCGAACCAAGTTCAACAGGTTTATCATAACTGTTCTGTATGTAAACATTACCAATGTGTAAGACTTGCCACCAGGGTGGCGCACCTGTGGGAGACCCAAGGGTCACCTGCAAACACTGCGCAAGCAGGTATAAAATGCAGTCTACCATGCTACTTCCTCACTCTGGAGTTATATTAAAGAGACCCAGGTCACAACAGTTTGAGCATAAGATATACGTAACAATAACTTCCCTACTTTTCAATTCTATATACCTCGAGAAATAAACCCTAGTTCTTGGTTTGCTTTTTTTCCCGGCCTTGCCAACCTGAGTCGTAACTTTTCGTGATCGCTGTTTATGGGAGCTTGCTGTGCGCAAATTGTCTGCCGCCTTTGCGGAGTGAGATCAGTGACCACACTGTACAAACACAAGCCCCGTGAAGCGGTTTGGCACGTCCTGAGGTTGAGAAAGTTGCCGTGGATTTGAGGAGCCCTTGTTGCACTCTTGGTACTCGCTGGGTCAGCTTTGAGGATGTAATGAACAGGGTGGATAAAGGGGGAACCAGTGGATGTGGTGTATTTGGATTTCCAGGAGGCATTTGACAAGGTGCCACATAAAAGGTTACTGCACAAGATAAAAGTTCCCGGGGTTGGGGATAATATATTAGCATGGATAGAGGATTGGTGAACTAACAGAGAACAGAGAGTCGGGATAAATGGTTCATTCTCTGGTTGGTAACCAGTAACTAGTGGGGTGCCACAGGGATCAGTGCTGGGACCCCAACTATTTACAATCTATATTAACGACTTGGAAGAAGGGACTGAGTGTAACGTAGACAAGTTTGCTGACGATACAAAGATGGGAGGAAAAGCAATGTGTGAGGAGGACACAAAAAATCTGCAAAAGGGTCACAGACAGACTCAGTGAGTGGGCAAACAATTTGGCAGATGGAGTATAATGTTGGAAAGTGTGAGGTCATGCACTTTGGCAGAAATAATAGAAGAGCAAGTTATTATTTAAATGGAGAAAGATTGCAAAGTGCCGCAGTACAGAGGGACCTGGGGGTTACTTGTGTATGAAACACAAAAGGATAGTATGCAGGTACAGCAAGTGATCAGGAAGGGCCAATGGTATCTTGGCCTTTATCGCAAAGGGGGATGGAGTATAAAAGCAGCGAAGTCTTGCTCCAGTTATACAGGGTATTGGTGAGGCCACACCTGGAGTACTGCGTGCAGTTTTGCTCTCCGTATTTACGAAAGGAGATACTTGCTTTGGAGGCAGTTCAGAGAAGGTTCACTCGGTTGATCCCGGGGGATGAGGGGGTTGACTTATGAGGAAAGGTTGAGGAGGTTGGGCCTCTACTCATTGGAATTCAGAAGAATGAGAGGTGATCTTATCGAAACGTATCAGATTATGAGGGGGCTCGACAAGGTGGATGCAGAGAGGATGTTCCCACTGATGGGGGAGACTAGAACTAGGGGGCATGGTCTTAGAATAAGGGGCCGCCCATTTAAAACTGAGATGAGGAGGAATTTCTTCTCTCAGAGGGTTGTAGATCTGTGGAATTCTCTGCCCCAGAGAGCTGTGGAGGCTGGGACATTGAATATATTTAAGGTGGAGATAGACAGATTCTTAACCGATAAGGGAGTGAAGGGTTATGGGGAGCGGGCGGGGAAGTGGAGTTGAGTCCATGCTCAGAGAGTAGGCCAGAGGAGTAGGACAGAAAAGCCACAGTAGGCCGGGGTGGGGCTTGGAGGAGGAGAGTCGGCCCGAGTTATGCTTGGAGCAGGGGAGTAGGCCCGAGTTATGCTTGGAGCAGAGGAGTAGGCCCGGGTTAGGCCTGGAGCCAGGGAGTAGGCCCGGGTTAGGCCTGGAGGCAGGGAGTAGGCCCGGGTTAGGCCTGGAGCCAGGGAGTAGGCCCGGGCTAGGCCTGGAGCCAGGGAGTAGGCCCGGGTTAGGCCTGGAGCCAGGGAGTAGGCCCGGGTTAGGCCTGGAGGTAGGGAGTAGGCCCGGGTTAGGCTTGGAGCAGGGGAGTAGGCCCGGGTTAGGCTTGGAGCAGGGGAGTAGGCCCGGGCTAGGCCTGGAGCCAGGGAGTAGGCCCGGGTTAGGCCTGGAGCCGGGGAGTAGGCCTGGGTTAGGCTTGGAGCAGAGAAGGAGGGCCGAGCAGACTCGAGCAGGCCGAAAAAGGCCACACCGTGCCTCAGGAAGTCAGCCTGAAGCCCAACCCGCTGAAATGGAGAAAGTACCAGGGGGATCAAGAGAGGGAAATCCAGGCAAGAAGCACCAATCTAAATACGTGTTCACAAACGCAAGCCTTCCGCGGTCAACAGACGTGGCCTCTTGGGGACTTTCTCCACCAGCTCTTCGGGAAGTCCCCTGAATACAGGTCCACGGGGCAGTGAGCACAGTGGGTGATGGGTGAGTGGGACTCGGTGTGAGTTAGGACACGGGGCACAGGGGGTGATGGGTGAGTGGGACTGGGTGTGAGTTAGGACACGGGGTCAGTGAGCACAGGGGGTGATGGGTGAGCGGGACTCGGTGCGAGTTAGGACACGGGGTCAGTGAGCACAGGGGGTGATGGGTGAGCGGGACTCGGTGTGAGTTAGGACACGGGGTCAGTGAGCACAGGGGGTGATGGGTGAGTGGGACTGGGTGTGAGTTAGGACACGGGGCAGTGAGCACAGGGGGTGATGGGTGAGTGGGACTGGGTGTGAGTTAGGACACGGGGCAGTGAGCACAGGGGGTGATGGGTGAGTGGGACTCGGTGTGAGTTAGGACACGGGGTCAGTGAGCACAGGGGGTGATGGGTGAGTGGGACTCGGTGTGAGTTAGGACACGGAGCACAGGGGGTGATGGGTGAGTGGGACTGGGTGTGAGTTAGGACACGGGGCAGTGAGCACAGGGGGTGATGGGTGAGCGGGACTGGGTGCGAGTTAGGACACGGGGCAGCGAGCACAGGGGGTGATGGGTGAGTGGGACTCGGTGTGAGTTAGGACACGGGGCAGTGAGCACAGGGGGTGATGGGTGAGTGGGACTGGGTGTGAGTTAGGACACGGGGCAGTGAGCACAGGGGGTGATGGGTGAGCGGGACTGGGTGTGCGTTAGGACACGGGGGCAGTGAGCACAGGGGGTGATGGGTGAGCGGGACTGGGTGCGAGTTAGGACACGGGGTCAGTGAGCACAGGGGGTGATGGGTGAGCGGGACTGGGTGTGAGTTAGGACACGGGGTCAGTGAGCACAGGGGGTGATGGGTGAGTGGGACTGGGTGTGAGTTAGGACACGGGGCAGTGAGCACAGGGGGTGATGGGTGAGTGGGACTCGGTGTGAGTTAGGACACGGGGGCAGTGAGCACATGGGGTGATGGGTGAGTGGGACTGGGTGTGAGTTAGGACACGGGGCAGTGAGCACAGGGGGTGATGGGTGAGCGGGACTGGGTGCGAGTTAGGACACGGGGCAGCGAGCACAGAGGGTGATGGGTGAGTGGGACTCGGTGTGAGTTAGGACACGGGGGCAGTGAGCACAGGGGGTGATGGGTGAGTGGGGCTCGGTGTGAGTTAGGACACGGGGTCAGTGAGCACAGGGGGTGATGGGTGAGTGGGACTGGGTGTGAGTTAGGACACGGGGTCAGTGAGCACAGGGGGGTGATGGGTGAGCGGGACTCGGTGCGAGTTAGGACACGGGGGCAGCCGAGTTTTGGATCACCTCGGGTTTACGTCGGGTAGAATGTGGGAGGCCGGCCAGGAGTGCGTTGGAATAGTCGAGTGTGGAGGGGACAGAGGCAGGGACGAGGGCTTCAGCAGCGGATGAGCTGGGGCAAGGGAGAGCGGAGATGGGCGATGTTACGGAGGGGGAAATTTGTGATCTTGGTGGTGGAACAGATACAGGGTCAGAAGCTAATCTCGGGGTCAGATAAGACAGCGAGGTTGCGAACAGTCTGGTTCACTCTCAGACAGGAGTAGGGGAGAGGGATGGAGTCAGTGGCTGGGGAACGCAGTTTGTGCCGGGGACTGAAGATAGTGGCCTCGGTCTTCCCCCAATATTCCATTGGAGAAAATTTCTGCTCATCCAGAACTGGATGTGGGACACGCAGTCTGACAATTTAGAGACCAGGGAGGGTTCGAGAGAAGGCGGGGGGAGGGGTTGAGCTGGGTGTGGTCAGTGTACATGTGGAAACTGACATAAGAACATAAGAATTAGGAGCAGGAGTCGGCCATTCGGCCCCTCGAGCCTGCTCCGCCATTTAATACCATCGTGGCTGATCCGATCATGGACTCAGCTCCACTTCCCCGCCCGCTCCCCATAACCCTTCACTCCCTTATCGCTCAAAAATCTGTCGATCTCTGCCTCGGTCTTGCTGCAGTTGTACAGGGCCTTGGTGAGGCCTCACCTGGAGTATTGTGTTCAGTTTTGGTCTCCTAATCTGAGGAAGGACGTTCTTGCTATTGAGGGAGTGCAGCGAAGGTTCACCAGACTGATTCCCGGGATGGCAGGACTGACATATGAAGAAAGACTGGATCGACTGGGCTTGTATTCACTGGAATTTAGAAGGATGAGAGGGGATCTCATAGAAACATATAAAATTCTGACGGGGTTGGACAGGTTAGATGCAGGAAGAATGTTCCCGATGTTGGGGAAGTCCAGAACCAGGGGTCACACAGTCTAAGGATAAGGGGTAAGCCATTTAGGACCGAGATGAGGAGAAACTTCTTCACCCAGAGAATTGTGAACCTGTGGAATTCTCTACCACAGAAAGTTGTTGAGGCCAATTCACTAAATATATTCAAGAGGGAGTTAGATGTGGCCCTTACGGCTAAAGGGATCAAGGGGTATGGAGAGAAAGCAGGAAAGGGGTACTGAGGGAATGATCAGCCATGATCATATTGAATGGCGGTGCAGGCTCGAAGGGCCGAATGGCCTACTCCTGCACCTATTTTCTATGTTTCGATGTTTCTATGTTAAATATATTCAATGACCCAGCCTCCACGGCTCTCTGGGGCAGAGAATTCTGTGCTAGTCTGGCCTCCGAAGATTTCGACAGGTATCATATTTGGCTCAGAGTCAGCAGGTTGTGGGTTTGAGACCCACATACACAGTCCACAGACACGAGCTCCCATAACCCAGACCGACACTCCCCTGTAGCCAGTACTGAGCGAGCGCCGCACTGTCGGAGGGGTAGTACTGAGGGAGTGCAGCACTGTCGGAGGGGTAGTACTGAGGGAGTGCAGCACTGTCGGAGGGTCGGTACTGAGGGAGTGCCGCACTGTCGGAGGGGCAGTACTGAGGGAGCGCCACACTGTCGGAGGGGCGGTACTGAGGGAGCGCCGCACTGTCGGAGGGGCAGTACTGAGGGAGCGCCGCACTGTCGGAGGGGCAGCACTGAGGGAGTGCCGCACTGTCGGAGGGGCAGTACTGAGGGAGCGCCGCACTGTCGGAGGGGCAGTACTGAGGGAGCGCCGCACTGTCGGAGGGGCAGTACTGAGGGAGCGCCGCACTGTCGGAGGGGCAGTACTGAGGGAGACCCGCACTGTCGGAGGGGCAGTACTGAGGGAGCGCCGCACTGTCGGAGGGGCGGTACTGAGGGAGCGCCGCACTGTCGGAGGGGCAGTACTGAGGGAGCGCCGCACTGTCGGAGGGGCAGTACTGAGGGAGTGCCACACTGTCACACATTAGAACAGTGACTACACTTCAAGAAGTACCTCATTGGCTGTAATTTGCTTTGTTGCGTCCTGAGGTTGTGTTAGGCACTATATAAATGCACGTCTTTCTATCAATCTATAACCCACTGTTCCCCAGTGTAATATTCTGACTTTTTATATCTTTGTGTTTCAGCTCGTATTCCCGCTGCTTATGACGATTACATCGAAAGCAAGTAAGTTTAATAAAAATGAACAGTGTGGGTGAAAGGGCAAGAGAGTGAGAGAGAGACAGAGAGAGAGAGACAGGGAGAGAGAGAGAGACAGAGAGAGACAGGGAGAGAGAGAGAGAGAGAGACAGAGGGGGAGAGAGAGAGGGAGAGAGACAGAGAGAGACAGAGAGACAGAGAAAGAGAGCGAGACAGAGAGAGAGAGAGTCAGTGAGAGAGAAAGAGAGAGACAGAGAGAGAGACAGGGAGAGAGACAGAGAGAGAGAGAGAGACAGGGAGAGAGAGACAGAGAGACAGAGAGAAAGAGAGAGAGACAGAGGGGGAGAGAGAGAGGGAGAGAGACAGAGAGAGAGAGACAGGGAGAGAGAGAGAGACAGAGAGAGAGAGCGAGAAAGAGAGAGACAGAGAGAGAGAGAGAGAGGGAGCGAGACAGACAGAGAGACAGAGAGAGAGAGAGACAGAGAGAGAGAGACAGAGAGAGAGAGAGTCAGTGAGAGAGAGCGAGAGAGAGAGAGACAGAGAGAGAGAGAGAGAGGGAGCGAGACAGACAGAGAGACAGAGAGAGAGAGAGACAGAGAGAGAGAGAGTCAGTGAGAGAGAGCGAGAGAGAGAGAGAGAGACAGAGAGAGAGACAGGGAGCGAGACAGAGAGACCATGAGAGAGAGAGACAGAGAGAGAGACAGAGAGTCAGAGAGACAGACAGAGAGAGAGAGAGAGAGACAGAGAGAGAGACAGAGAGAGAGACAGGGAGAGAGACAGTGAGAGAGAGACAGAGAGAGAGACAGGGAGCGAGACAGAGAGACCATGAGAGAGAGAGACAGTGAGAGAGACAGAGAGTCAGAGAGACAGACAGAGAGAGAGAGAGAGAGACAGTGAGAGAGACAGTGAGAGAGACAGAGAGAGAGAGACAGGGAGAGAGACAGGGAGAGAGACAGTGAGAGAGACAGAGAGAGAGAGACAGGGAGAGAGACAGAGAGAGAGAGACAGAGAGAGAGAGACAGGGAGCGAGACAGAGAGACAGCGAGAGACAGAGACAGAGAGGGAGAGAGAGACAGTGAGAGAGACAGAGAGAGAGACAGTGAAAGAGACAGAGAGAGAGACAGAGAGAGAGAGACAGAGAGAGAGAGACAGGGAGAGAGACAGAGAGAGATAGAGACAGAGAGTCAAAGAGAGAGAGACAGAGAGAGAGAGAGACAGAAAAACAGAGAGTGATAGAGAGAAAGAGATGGCGAGAGAGAGAGAGAGAAAGAGACACAGAAAGAGAGAGAGAGAGGACGTGAGATGGAGGGTGAGGGAGGGGAGAGAGAGAGAGAGAGGGGAGATAGGTGGATAATTTCTCCGTCATATACGCTCGATGTACAGGGAGAGTGCCTGATCATCAGTGAGCTATAAAACACATGTTGTTTTGTGCTATTGTTCGCTTAGATCCTTCAGTCATGGACCCACTGTCTCCAGTTTCGCTGTCATAAGGCCATCAAATTGTAAGTAAACTTCACAGCAAAATATAGAGTAAAGCTCCCTCTACACTGTCCCATCAAACACTCCCAGGGCAGGTACAGCACGGGGTTAGATACAGAGTAAAGCTCCCTCTACACTGTCCCATCAAACACTCCCAGGGTAGGTACAGCACGGGGTTAGATACAGAGTAAAGCTCCCTCTACACTGTCCCATCAAACACTCCCAGGGCAGGTACAGGGGGTTAGATACAGAGTAAATCTCCCTCTACACTGTCCCATCAAACACTCCCAGGGCAGGTACAGGGGGTTAGATACAGAGTAAAGCTCCCTCTACACTGTCCCATCAGACACTCCCAGGGCAGGTACAGGGGGTTAGATACAGAGTAAAGCTCCCTCGACACTGTCCCATCAAACACTCCCAGGGCAGGTACAGCACGGGGTTAGATACAGAGTAAAGCTCCCTCTACACTGTCCCATCAAACACTCCCAGGGCAGGTACAGCACGGGTTAGATACAGAGTAAAGCTCCCTCTACACTGTCCCATCAAACACTCCCAGGGCAGGTACAGCACGGGGTTAGATACAGAGTAAAGCTCCCTCTACACTGTCCCATCAAACACTCCCAGGGCAGGTACAGGGGGTTAGATACAGAGTAAAGCTCCCTCTACACTGTCCCATCAAACACTCCCAGGGCAGGTACAGCATGGTGTTAGATACAGAGTAAAGCTCCCTCTACACTGTCCAATGGAGAAGCTCTGGACTCCATTTAACAGGGGTCCCTGATGGGGAGACTCTCTATAAAAGGGGTCCCTGATGGGGAGACTCTATATAAAAGGGGTCCCTGATGGGGAGACCCTCTATAAAAGGGGTCCCTGATGGGGAGACTCCCTCTATAAAAGGGGTCCCTGATGGGGAGACTCCCTCTATAAAAGGGGTCCCTGATGGGGAGACTCTCTATAAAAGGGGTCCCTGATGGGGAGACTCCCTCTATAAAAGGGGTCCCTGATGGGGAGACCCTCTATAAAAGGGGTCCCTGATGGGGAGACTCTCTATAAAAGGGGTCCCTGATGGGGAGACTCCCTCTATAAAAGGGGTCCCTGATGGGGAGACTCTCTATAAAAGGGGTCCCTGATGGGGAGACTCTCTATAAAAGGGGTCCCTGATGGGGAGACTCCCTCTATAAAAGGGGTCCCTGATGGGGAGACTCCCTCTATAAAAGGGGTCCCTGATGGGGAGACTCCCTCTATAAAAGGGGTCCCTGATGGGGAGACTCTCTATAAAAGGGGTCCCTGATGGGGAGACTCCCTCTATAAAAGGGGTCCCTGATGAGGAGACTCTCTATAAAAGGGGTCCCTGATGGGGAGACTCTCTCTATAAAAGGGGTCACTGATGGGGAGACTCCCTCTATAAAAGGGGTCCCTGATGGGGAGACTCTCTATAAAAGGGGTCCCTGATGGGGAGACTCTCTATAAAAGGGGTCCCTGATGGGGAGACTCTCTCTATAAAAGGGGTCACTGATGGGGAGACTCCCTCTATAAAAGGGGTCCCTGATGGGGAGACTCTCTATAAAAGGGGTCCCTGATGGGGAGACCCTCTATAAAAGGGGTCCGTGATGGGGAGACTCTCTATAAAAGGGGTCCCTGATGGGGAGACTCCCTCTATAAAAGGGGTCCCTGATGGGGAGACTCTCTATAAAAGGGGTCCCTGATGGGGAGACTCTCTATAAAAGGGGTCCCTGATGGGGAGACTCCCTCTATAAAAGGGGTCCCTGATGGGGAGACTCTCTATAAAAGGGGTCCCTGATGGGGAGACTCTCTATAAAAGGGGTCCCTGATGGGGAGACTCTCTATAAAAGGGGTCCCTGATGGGGAGACTCTCTATAAAAGGGGTCCCTGATGGGGAGACCCTCTATAAAAGGGGTCCCTGATGGGGAGACTCCCTCTATAAAAGGGGTCCCTGATGGGGAGACTCTCTATAAAAGGGGTCCCTGATGGGGAGACTCTCTATAAAAGGGGTCCCTGATGGGGAGACTCCCTCTATAAAAGGGGTCCCTGATGAGGAGACTCTCTATAAAAGGGGTCCCTGATGGGGAGACTCTCTCTATAAAAGGGGTCACTGATGGGGAGACTCCCTCTATAAAAGGGGTCCCTGATGGGGAGACTCTCTATAAAAGGGGTCCCTGATGGGGAGACTCTCTATAAAAGGGGTCCCTGATGGGGAGACTCTCTCTATAAAAGGGGTCCCTGATGGGGAGACTCTCTCTATAAAAGGGGTCCCTGATGGGGAGACTCTCTATAAAAGGGGTCCCTGATGGGGAGACTCTCTATAAAAGGGGTTCCTGATGGGGAGACTCCCTCTATAAAAGGGGTCCCTGATGGGGAGACTCTCTATAAAAGGGGTCCCTGATGGGGAGACTCTCTATAAAAGGGGTCCCTGATGGGGAGACTCTCTCTATAAAAGGGGTCCCTGATGGGGAGACTCTCTCTATAAAAGGGGTCCCTGATGGGGAGACTCTCTATAAAAGGGGTCCCTGATGGGGAGACCCTCTATAAAAGGGGTCCCTGATGGGGAAACTCTCTATAAAAGGGGTCCCTGATGGGGAGACTCTCTATAAAAGGGGTCCCTGATGGGGAGACCCTCTATAAAAGGGGTCCGTGATGGGGAGACTCTCTATAAAAGGGGTCCCTGATGGGGAGACTCCCTCTATAAAAGGGGTCCCTGATGGGGAGACTCTCTATAAAAGGGGTCCCTGATGGGGAGACTCTCTATAAAAGGGGTCCCTGATGGGGAGACTCCCTCTATAAAAGGGGTCCCTGATGGGGAGACTCTCTATAAAAGGGGTCCCTGATGGGGAGACTCTCTATAAAAGGGGTCCCTGATGGGGAGACTCTCTATAAAAGGGGTCCCTGATGGGGAGACTCTCTATAAAAGGGGTCCCTGATGGGGAGACCCTCTATAAAAGGGGTCCCTGATGGGGAGACTCTCTATAAAAGGGGTCCCTGATGGGGAGACTCCCTATAAAAGGGGTCCCTGATGGGGAGACTCTCTATAAAAGGGGTCCCTGATGGGGAGACTCCCTCTATAAAAGGGGTACCTGATGGGGAGACTCCCTCTATAAAAGGGGTCCCTGATGGGGAGACTCCCTCTATAAAAGGGGTCCCTGATGGGGAGACTCCCTCTATTAAAGGGGTCCCTGATGGGGAGACTCCCTCTATAAAAGGGGTCCCTGATGGGGAGACTCTCTATAAAAGGGGTCCCTGATGGGGAGACTCCCTCTCTAGAATTGATATTTTATCAGTGTGTCCTTTCTTTTATGCACAGATCACCCTCCTGTGAGCAGTCATCTTCTTCCTCCGTAAGTAACACGCTCAAGGTTACTATGGTGGGCTCCAATGTTTGAGGGAGGGACGTCTGCCAAGAGAGGCTGCAGTTGATGAGGGGCTCAATTGCTAATTTTATTTCTGAGTGTGTTAGATTTTTTGATCACCAAAGGTATTGCGGGATAATGGGCCAAAGATGGGTCAATGAAGTTGGGTCAGTGATCAGCCGAAAGAAACATTTAAAATAATGAAAGGGATAGACAAGATAGAGGCGGAGAGGTTGTTTCCACTGGTCGGGGAGACTAGAACTAGGGAGCACAGCCTCAAAATACGGGGGAGCCAATTTAAAACCGAGTTGAGAAGGAATTTCTTCTCACAGAGGGTTGTGAATCTGTGGAATTCTCTGCCCAAGGAAGCAGTTGAGGCTAGCTCATTGAATGTGTTCAAGTCACAGATAGATAGATTTTTAACCAATAAGGGAATTAAGGGTTACGGGGAGAGGGCGGGTAAGTGGAGCTGAGTCCACGGCCAGATCAGCCATGATCTTGTTGAATGGCGGAGCAGGCTCGAGGGGCTAGATGGCCTACTCCTGTTCCTAATTCTTATGTTCTTATGTTCTTATTAATGTTGGGGAAGTCCAGAACCAGGGCTCACACAGTCTAAGGATAAGGGGTAAGCCATTTAGGACCGAGATGAGGAGAAACTTCTTCACCCAGAGAGTGGTGAACCTGTGGAATTCTCTACCACAGAAAGTTGTTGAGGCCAATTCACTAAATATATTCAAAAAGGGAGTTAGATGAAGTCCTTACTACTCGGGGGATCAAGGGGTATGGCGAGAAAGCAGGAATGGGGTACTGAAGTTGCATGTTCAGCCATGAACTCATTGAATGGTGGTGCAGGCTAGAAGGGCCGAATGGCCTGCTCCTGCACCTATTTTCTATGTTTCTCTGAGAGTGATGGGTATTTGTTGAGTATTGAAGGATATGGAACCAAAGTGCATAAATTGAGTTGCAGGATGAAACCGCCATTTTCATGGGCGGTCCCTCGAACCAGGATGACTTGGTTCCACGATAGTTCACAGATGTTTCAATGAAGGACCCAATGTTCCAGTCCTGAACTCCAATTGAGGGGGTGGGAGATGCCTGTGGGTGGATTGTTTTATCGTGGGGTGGCCGTTGTACACCAGCCATCACACGGGGCTCGACAGAGCGAGGTCTTGGTCCAGGGGCAAGGGTTAACCAGGGCGGCCGGAGATCAGCTCTGCTGCATGGACCTAGTGCGCTCATATATCTCTCGCCGCTCCTCCGCCCCCGATCTCTCGCCGCTCCTCCACTCCCGATCTCTCGCCGCAACTCCACCCCGATCTAATGCAAGCTCCTCCGCCCCGATCTCTCGCCGCTCTTCCGCCCCGATCTAATGCAAGCTCCTCCGCCCCGATCTCTCGCCGCTCCTCCGCCCCCGATCTCGCGCCGCTCCTCCGCCCCGATCTAATGCAAGCTCCTCCGCCCCGATCTCTCGCCGCTCCTCCGCCCCCGATCTCTCGCCGCACCTCCGCCCCGATCTAATGCAAGCTCCTCCGCCCCGATCTCTCGCCGCTCCTCCGCCCCCGATCTCTCGCCGCTCCTCCGCCCCGATCTAATGCAAGCTCCTCCGCCTCGATCTCTCGCCGCTCCTCTGCCCCGATCTCTCGCCGCTCCTCCGCCCCGATCTCTCGCCGCTCCTCCACCCCGATCTCTGGCCGCTCCTCCACCCCGATCTCTCGCCGCTCCTCCGCCCCGATCTAATGCAAGCTCCTCCGCCCCGATCTCTCGCCGCTCCTCCGCCCCCGATCTCTCGCCGCTCCTCCGCCCCCGATCTCTCACCGTCCCTCCGCCCCAATCTAACGCAAGCTCCTCTGCTCCGATCTAACGCAAGCTCCTCCGCCCCGATCTCTCCCCGCTCCTCCGCCCCCGATCTCTCGCCGCTCCTCCGCCCCGATCTCTCGCCGCTCCTCCGCCCCGATCTCACGCCGCTCCTCCGCCCCGATCTCCCGCCGCTCCTCCGCCCCGATCTCTCGATACTCCCCCGCCCCGATCTCTCGCCGCTCCCCCGCCCCGATCTCTCGCCGCTCCTCCGCCCCGATCTCTCGCCGCTCCTCCGCCCCCGATCTCTCGCCCCTCCTCCGCCCCGATCTCTCGCCGCTCCTCCGCCCCGATCTCTCGCCGCTCCTCCGCCCCGATCTCTCGCCGCTCCTCCGCCCCGATCTCTCGCCCCTCCTCCGCCCCGATCTCTCGCCGCTCCTCCGCCCCGATCTCTCGCCGCTCCTCCGCCCCGATCTCTCGCCGCTCCTCCGCCCCCGATCTCTGGTAATTGGATCGTTCTTTCACAGAGCCGGCACAGGAACGATGGGCCGAATGGCCCCACCTTCAGCGCTGTGAGGTTTGAGGAGGGGGGGCGTGGTGAATCTCCAGGGTGGGGGGGGGGGAGTGTGGACGGGTTTACAGAGGGGCAGGGGGAGGTCGGGAGGGGTTAGTGGGGGAAGGAGGGGTTACAGAGGGGGAGGGGTGGCGAGGGTTAACAGAGGGGGAGGGGGAGGGGAGGGGTTACAGAGGGGGAGGGGAGGGGAGGGGTTCCGGGGGAGAGGAGTGGGGAGGGATTACAGAGGGGGAGGGGAGGGGTCACGGAGGGGAAGGGCAGGGGTTACAGAGGGGGGAGGGGAAGTATTACAGAGGGGGAGGGGAGGGATTACAGAGGGGGGGGGTGGGAGGGGTCACAGAGCGGGGGAGGGGAGGGGTTACAGAGGGGGAGGGGAAGGGTTACGGAGGGTGGAGGGGAGGAGGGAGGTGTTCCGGGGGAGGGGAGCGAGGAGTTACAGAGGGGAGGGGTTACGGAGGGGGGAGGTGGGATGGGGGAGGGGTTCCGGGGAGGGGAGGGGTTACAGAGGGGTAGGGGAGGTGCCACAGAGGGGGAGGGGTTACAGAATGGGAGGGGGAGGGGTTACAGAGAGGGAGGGTAGGGGTGGAGGGGGTTACAATGGGGGAAGGGAGGGGTTGCGGGGAATGGGAGCGAGGGGTTACAGTGGGGGAGGGGTTACAGAGGGGGAGGGGGAGGGGTCACAGAGCAGGGGAGGGGAGGGGTTACAGGGGGCTAGGGGAGGGGTTACAGAGAGGGAGGGGAGGGTTTGCAGAGGGGGAGGGGAGGGGGGGAGGGTTACAGAGGGAGAAGGGAGGGGTTACGCAGGGGGAGGGGTTACGGTGGGGGAGGGGTTCTGGGAGAAGGGGAGGAGTTACAGAGGGAGAAGGGAGGGGTTACGCAGGGGGAGGGGTTACGGTGGGGGAGGGGTTCTGGGAGAAGGGGAGGAGTTACAGAGGGAGAAGGGAGAGGTTACGCAGGGAGAGGGGTTACGGTGGGGGAGGGGTTCTGGGGGAATGGGGAGGAGTTACAGAGGGGAAGGGAGAGGTTACGCAGGGGGAGGGGTTACGGTGGGGGAGGGGTTCTGGGGGAATGGGGAGGAGTTACAGAGGGGAAGGGAGAGGTTACGCAGGGAGAGGGGTTACGGTGGGGGCAGGGGTTCCGGCGAGCGGAGGGGAGGGGAGGGGAGGGGAGTTCCGCTCTCCAATATCGGGGAGCCTGCTCTGGTCCACACTCTAACCCGGGATTCTCTCCTCCTCTGTCAGGTCCCCTCTTCCCAACAGTCGCCGCACATCCTTCCTCGAAGTCAAAGAATCGGACAATGGTGAGTGGACGGGGAGGTGGGGGGGCTCTGGGGGGGTATCCGGGGGTTCCCGGGCTGGTACCGAGGGAGTAACGCCACTGAAACCATCAGTGCCCCTTCACAACCCAGTACTCCCATCTCTTAGTGACCTTCTCCCTCTCCCTCACTCCAATAACAGCCGTTACTCAGTGGGCAGCTCTCTCGTCTGAGTCAGAAGGTCCTGGGGTCAAGTCCCGCTCCAGGAACTCGAGCACACGACTCGAGGCTGACACTCCCAGTGCAATACTGAGGGAGCGCCGTACTGTCGGAGGGGCAGTACTGAGGGAGCGCCGCACTGTCGGAGGGGCGGTACTGAGGGAGCTCCGCGCTGTCGGAGGGGCAGTACTGAGGGAGCGCCGTACTGTCGGAGGGGCGGTACTGAGGGAGCGCCGCACTGTCGGAGGGGCAGTACTGAGGGAGCGCCGCACTGTCGGAGGGGCGGTACTGAGGGAGCGCCGTACTGTCGGAGGGGCAGTACTGAGGGAGTGCCGCACTGTCGGAGGGGCGGTACTGAGAGAGCGCCGCACTGTCGGAGGGGCAGTACTGAGGGAGTGCCGCACTGTCGGAGGGGCAGTACTGAGGGAGCGCCGCACTGTCGGAGGGGCAGTACTGAGGGAGCGCCGCACTGTCGGAGGGGCAGTACTGAGGGAGTGCCGCACTGTCGGAGGGGCAGTACTGAGGGAGCGCCACACTGTCGGAGGGGCAGTACTGAGGGAGTGCCGCACTGTTGGAGGGGCGGTACTGAGGGAGCGCCGCACTGTCGGAGGGGCAATACTGAGAGAGCGCCGCACTGTCGGAGGGGCAATACTGAGGGAGCGCCGTACTCCGCTGTCGGAGGGGCAGTACCGAGAGAGCCTCGCGCTGTCGGAGGAGCAGTACTGAGGGAGCACCGCACTGTCGGAGGGGCAGTACTGAGGGAGTGTCGCACTGTCGGAGGGGCAGTACTGAGGGAGTGCCGGACTGTCGGAGGGGTAGTACTGAGGGAGCGCCGCACTGTCGGAGGGGCAGTACTGAGGGAGCGCCGCACTGTCGGAGGAGCAGTACTGAGGGAGCGCCGCACTGTCGGAGGGGCAGTACTGAGGGAGTGCTGCACTGTCGGAGGGGCAGTACTGAGGGAGTGCCGCACTGTTGGAGGTGCCGTCTTTCGGATGAGACGTTAAACCGAGGCCCCATCTGCTCTCTCAGGTGGACGTAAAAGATCCCGGGGCACTATTTGGAAGAAGAGCAGGGGGAGTTCTCCCCGGTGTCCTGGGGCCAATATTTATCCCTCAATCAACAGAACAAAAACAGATTATCTGGGTCATTATCACATCGCTGTGTGTGGGAGCTTGCTGTGCGCAAATTGGCGTTTCCCACAATACAACAGTGACCGCACTCCAAAGGTACGTCATTGGCTGTAAAATGCTTTGGGACGTCCGGTGGCCATGAAAGGCGCTATATAAATGCAAGTCTTCCTTTCTATCTCCACTCCCACAGTCTCTCTCTCTCTCTCTCGCCGTAGAATGTACTTTGATTTCCCGTTTACTGCTCTGTTTTGCAGAAAGTTTGCCGAATTATGAAAACACGGAAAAGTGTAAGTTGCGATCTCTTTTGGGCGAACGTTTAAAGCTTGCGTGAAGTTACCCGACATGACTGTTTGCAACCTTTGCGATGTGGAGTGTCACAAAGATACTCGACGCAAGACTGTTTTTGGAGAAAAGTAACGGTTTATTATAAAGTACTCGACCGAGGGAGAGACAGCTGCGACAGGAGTTCAGTAACTTGTCTTCGAACAATCGTCGGGTTACTGTTTTTATACATTCAAAATACAGACAAAATCACGAAGTTCCATGCGGAAACTTTCAATTTGTGTTTCCCTGCCGCGTTAGAAAGTTCTGCCGAACTATTATGATGACAAGTATTAATTGGTTAATGCAATTATATTGACAGCAAGTATTCGTTACCTCCCCTGTGCGCCTTTTAGCTGATAAGTTACGTGCTACATCATTCTCAGGTCTGCAAACTCTTTCCCTCGTGGCTGATCTGCTCTCAACCAGTTGAGATTTTTCTCAAGCCTCCTTGATTTCCCGTAACCCCATGTGACCTAGCCTTGGCCCAACTGGTTATAATGTGATAAGGTGATTTATCTTCCTGGGAGTGGCGGTTCTGACATTTTCCCTGCGTTTTGTAGCACGTATTTCTCATTTCCTTGTAGTCTTTGCAGTTAAAGTTTTTAACTTTACTTAATTAGGTCCCCTTTGATTAATTAGGTTCCCTCTACTTAATTTTTTTTCGACATGTGTGTCATATTTGACCCTGAAATGAGCTTCCGACCACATATCCACAGCATAACTAAAACCGTCGATTTTCACCTCCGTAACATCGTACAACTCTGCCCTCTTGCCTCAGCTCATCCGTTGCTGGAACCCTTATCCCTGCCTCTTTCCCCTCCAGACTTGACTATTCCAATGCACTCCTGCCCGGCCTCCCACATTCTACCCGACGCAAACTCGAGCTGATCCAAAACTCAGTTGCCCACGTGTCCTAACTCGCACCGAGTCCCGCTCACCCATCACCCCCTGTGCTCGCTGCCCCCGTGTCCTAACTCGCACCCAGTCCCACTCACCCATCACCCCCTGTGCTCGCTGCCCCGTGTCCTAACTCACACCCAGTCCCGCTCACCCATCACCCCCTGTGCTCACTGCCCCCGTGTCCTAACTCGCACCGAGTCCCACTCACCCATCACCCCCTGTGCCCCGTGTCCTAACTCGCACCAAGTCACGCTCACCCATCACCCCCTGTGCTCACTGCCCCCGTGTCCCAACTCGCACCGAGTCCCACTCACCCATCACCCACTGTGCTCACTGCCCTGTGTCCTAACTCGCACCGAGTCCCGCTCACCCATCACCCCCTGTGCTCACTGCCCCGTGTCCTAACTCGCACCGAGTCCCGCTCACCCATCACCCCCTGTGCTCACTGCCCCGTGTCCTAACTCGCACCGAGTCCCGCTCACCCATCACCCCCTGTGCTCACTGACCCCGTGTCCTAACTCGCACCAAGTCCCGCTCACCCATCACCCACTGTGCTCACTGCCCCGTGTCCTAACTCGCACCGAGTCCCGCTCACCCATCACCCCCTGTGCTCACTGCCCCGTGTCCTAACTCGCACCCAGTCCCACTCACCCATCACCCCCTGTGCTCACTGTCCCCGTGTCCTAACTCGCACCGAGTCCCACTCACCCATCACCCCCTGTGCTCACTGCCCCGTGTCCTAACTCACACCCAGTCCCACTCACCCATCACCCCCTGTGCTCATTGCCCCCGTGTCCTAACTCACACCGAGTCCCACTCACCCATCACCCCCTGTGCTCGCTGACCCGTATCCTAACTCACACCGAGTCCCACTCACCCATCACCCCCTGTGCTCACTGACCCCGTGTCCTAACTCACACCCAGTCCCGCTCACACACCACCCCCTGTGCTCACTGCCCCCGTGTCCTAACTCACACCCAGTCCCACTCACACATCACCCCCTGTGCTCGCTGACCCCCTGTCCTAACTCACACCTAGTCCCACTCACCCATCACCCCCTGTGCTCACTGACCCCGTGTCCTAACTCACACCCAGTCCCACTCACCCATCACCCCCTGTGCTCACTGCCCCGTGTCCTAACTCACACCCAGTCCCACTCACCCATCACCCCCTGTGCTCACTGCCCCGTGTCCTAACTCACACCCAGTCCCGCTCACCCATCACCCCCCTGTGCTCACTGACTCCGTGTCCTAACTCACACCGAGTCCCACTCACCCATCACCCCCTGTGCTCACTGACCCGTGTCCTAACTCACAGCGAGTCCCACTCACCCATCACCCCCTGTGCTCACTGACCCCGTGTCCTAACTCACACCGAGTCCCACTCACCCATCACCCCCTGTGCTCGCTGACCCCGTGTCCTAACTCACAGCGAGTCCCACTCACCCATCACCCCCTGTGCTCACTGACCCCGTGTCCTAACTCACACCCAGTCCCACTCACCCATCACCCCCTGTGCTCACTGACCCCGTGTCCTAACTCACACCGAGTCCCGCTCACCCAACACCCCCTGTGCTCACTGCCCCCGTGTCCTAACTCGCACCGAGTCCCACTCACCCATCACCCCCTGTGCCCCGTGTCCTAACTCGCACCAAGTCACGCTCACCCATCACCCCCTGTGCTCGCCAACCTACATTGGTTCCCGGTTAAGCAACGCCTCGATTTCAAAATTCTCATCCTTGTTTACAAATCCCTCCATGGCCCTCGCCCCTCTCTATCTCTGTAATCTCCTCCAGCCCCTACAACCCCTCCCTATCTCTGTAACCTCCTCCAGCCCCTACACCTCTCCCTATCTCTGTAACCTCCTCCAGCCCCTACACCCTTCCCTATCTCTGTAATCTCCTCCAGCCCCTACACCCCTCCCTATCTCTGTAACCTCCTCCAGCCACTACACCCCTCCCTATCTCTGTAATCTCCTCCAGCCCCTACACCCCTCCCTATCACTGTAACCTCCTCCAGCCCCTACAACCCCTCCCTATCTCTGTAACCTCCTCCAGCCCCTACACCTCTCCCTATCTCTGTAACCTCCTCCAGCCCCTACATCCCTCCCTATCTCTGTAACCTCCTCCAGCCCCTACAACCCTCCCTATCTCTGTAACCTCCTCCAGCCCCTACACCCCTCCCTATCTCTGTAACCTCCTCCAGCCCCTACACCCCTCCCTATCTCTGTAACCTCCTCCAGCCCCTACACCCCTCCCTATCTCTGTAACCCCCTCCAGCCCCTACACCCCCTCCCTATCTCTGTAACCTCCTCCAGCCCCTACACCCCTCCCTATCTCTGTAACCTCCTCCAGCCCCACAACCCCCCCGAGATGTCTGCGCTCCTCTAATTCTGCCCTCCTGACCATCCCTGATTATAATCGCTCCACCATCGGAGGCCGTGCCTTCTGTTGCCTGGGCCCCTGAGCTCTGGAACTCCCTCCCTAAACCTCCCCGCCTCTCTACCTCTCTCTCCTCCTTCGAGACGCTCCTTAAAACCGACCTCTTTGACCCAGCTTTTGGTCACCTGCGGTAATTTCTCCTTGTGTGGCTCGGAGTCAAATTTTTAATCTGATAACACTCCCGAGAAGCGCCTTGTGATGCCTCACTACGGTAAAGGCGCTATATAAATCCAGGTTGTGGTTGTTGTCACTCGCTTTTTATTCCAGTTTTTTAAAAATTCGTTCCTGGGCTGTGGGCGTCGCTGGCCAAGGCCGGCATTTATTGCCCGTCCCTCGTCGCCCCTTGAGAAGGTGGTGGTGAGCCCCCTTCTTGAACCGCTGCAGTCCCGTGTGGTGAAGGTGCTCCCACAGTGCTGTTAGGGAGGGAGTTCCAGGATTGTGACCCAGCGACGATGAAGGAACGGCCGATATATTTCCAAGTGGGGATGGTGTGTGACTGGGAGGGGGAACGTGGAGATGGTGGTGTTCCCATGGACCTGCTGCCCTTGACCTTCTGGGCGGTAGAGGTCGCGGGTTTGCTGGTGAAGAAGCCTTGGCCAGTTGCCGCGGTGCATCTTGTGGATGGTGCACACCGCAGCCAGGGGGCGCCGGTGGTGGAGGGAGTGAGTGTTGGAGGTGGTGGAGGGAGTGAGTGTTGGAGGTGGTGGAGGGAGTGAGTGTTGGAGGTGGTGGGTAACGTGGCCCATCAAGGGGCTGCTTTGTCCTGGATGGTGTCGAGCTTCTCGAGTGTTTGTTGGAGCTGCAACTCATCCAGGCAAGTGGAGAGTGTTCCCTCACACTCCTGACTTGTGTCTTGTAGATGGTGGAGAGGCTTTGGGGGAGTCAGGAGGTGAGACACAGAATACCCAGCCTCTGACCCGCTCTTGTGCCCCACAGTGTTTATGTGTCTGGTCCAGTTAAGTTTCTGGTCGATGGTGACCCCTGGGATGTTGACGGTGGTGGTGGGGGGATTCAGCCATGGTAATGCCGCTGAATGTCGCGGGGCATTGGTTAGACCCTCCCTTGTTGGCGATGAACTGAGGCAAAGGGGGCGCAGGCGGGCGATGTTACGGAGGGGCAAATGGTCGGTGTTGGTTACGCTGGCGGCGATGTGGTCACAAGCTCCGTTCGGGGTCAGATATGACGCCGAGCTGGCGGACACTCTGGTTCAGCCTCACGCAGACGTTGGGGTGCGGGATGGAGCCGCTGGCCCGGGAGCGGAGTTTGCGGCAGGGGGGGGGCCCAAAATCATCACCAGCTTCGCTTTTCATTGGAGAACACGTTTGCTCGTCCAGTACTGGATGTCGGGCAAGGAATCGGACAATTGCGACACCGCGGAAGGGGTCAAGAGAAGAGGTGGAGAGGTGGAGCTGGGTCGACAAGGGAGAACCAGTGGATGTGGTGTATTTGGACTTTCAAAAGGCTTTTGACAAGGTCCCCCACACAAGAGATTGGTGTGCAAAATCAAAGCACATGGTATTGGGGGTACTATACTGACGTGGATAGAGAACTGGTCGGCAGACAGGAAGCAGAGAGTCGGGATAAACGGGTCCTTTTCAGAATGGCAGGCAGTGACCAGTGGGGTGCCGCAGGGCTCAGTGCTGGGACCCCAGCTATTTACAATATACATCAATGATTCAGACGAAGGAATTGAGTGCGATATCTCCAAGTTTGCAGATGACACTAAGCTGGGTGGCGGTGTGAGCTGTGAGGGGGATGCTAAGAGGCTGCAGGGTGACTTGGACAGGTTAGGTGAGTGGGCAAATGCATGGCAGATGCAGTATAATGTGGATAAATGTGAGGTTATCCACTTTGGGGGCAAAAACACAAAGGCAGATTATTATCTCAATGGCGACAGATTAGGAAAAGGGGAGGTGCAACGAGACCTGGGTGTCATGGTACATCAGTCATTGAAGGTTGGCATGCAGGTACAGCAGGCGGTGAAGAAGGCAAATGGCATGTTGGCCTTCATAGCGAGGGGATTTGAGTATAGGAGCAGGGAGGTGTTGCTACAGTTGTACAGGGCCATGGTGAGGCCACACCTGGAGTATTGTGTTCAGTTTTGGTCTCCTAATCTGAGGAAGGACGTTCTTGCTATTGAGGGAGTGCAGCGAAGGTTCACCAGACTGATTCCCGGGGTGGCAGGACTGACCTATGAGGAGAGACTGGATCGACTGGGCCTGTATTCACTGGAGTTGAGAAGGATGAGAGGGGGATCTCATCGAAACATGTAAAATTCAATTTTAAAACAGTTGTCGAGCTGTTGACGTGGGAGTGGCTTAGCCAGTCACATGATGTTCACAAGACTCAATAAAACCCCGGCCAGTTGGGTTCGGGGAATCCACGACGGGGCAGGTGGTTGTGAGCCTGGTGGATGAACTGGTAATGTGTCGTGCGATTGTTCAACCTTCTGCTAATACTCAACTAGTTCTTAATATCAATGTGCTGCTATGAATTATTAAGCAAAGGACCCATGAAGCAAATAAATGGTGACAGATTAGGAAAAGGGGAGGTGCAATGAGACCTGGGTGTCATGGTACATCAGTCATTGAAAGTTGGCCATGCAGGTACAGCAGGTGGTGAAGGTGGCAAATGGCATGTTGGCCTTCATAGCGAGAGGATTTGAGTATAGGAGCAGGGAGGTCTCACTGCAGTTGTACAGGGCCTTGGTGAGGCCTCACCTGGAGTATTGTGTTCAGTTAAGGTCTCCGAAGCCATTATAGATTAGATAGTTAAGAATGGAACCAGATGAGTGCAGTCCCACCCAGCTGGACGATGGTGGAGAGACATTGGATACGTATAGAGTGGTCAGTAGTGTCAAAGGCTGCAGACATGTCAAGAACGACAAGGAGGGAGTGTTTACATTTGTCACACCCACAAAGGACGTCATTTGTGCCTTTGATAAGATTCACACATCTCCCCTCTCTCATTCTCTAGACAGCAGCGATGACGAGGCCGATTATACCAACAGAAACAGCAACTATATGTAAGTACACTCGCCGGCCCTGACCCCTGACCCCCGGCACTGAGCCTGGCTCTGACCCCTGACCCCGGCACTGAACCTGCCTCTGACCCCTAACCCCGACACTGAACCCGCGACTGTGCCTGCCCTGGGAGTGTTTGATGGGGACAGTGTAGAGGGAGCTTTACTCTGTATCTAACCCGTGCTGTACCTGCCCTGGGAGTGTTTGATGGGACAGTGTAGAGGGAGCTTTACTCTGTATCTAACCCCCTGTACCTGCCCTGGGAGTGTTTGGTGGGACAGTGTAGAGGGAGCTTTACTCTGTATCTAAACCCTTGTACCTGCCCTGGGAGTGTTTGATGGGACAGTGCAGAGGGAGCTTTACTCTGTATCTAAACCCTTGTACCTGCCCTGGGAGTGTTTGATGGGACAGTGCAGAGGGAGCTTTACTCTGTATCTAACCCCATGCTGTACCTGCCCTGGGAGTGTTTGATGGGACAGTGTAGAGGGAGCTTTACTCTGTATCTAACCCCCTATACCTGCCCTGGGAGTGTTTGATGGGACAGTGTAGAGGGAGCTTTACTCTGTATCTAACCCCCTGTACCTGCCCTGGGAGTGTTTGATGGGACAGTGTAGAGGGAGCTTTACTCTGTATCTAACCCCCTATACCTGCCCTGGGAGTGTTTGATGGGACAGTGTAGAGGGAGATTTACTCTGTATCTAACCCCGTGCTGTACCTGCCCTGGGAGTGTTTGATGGGACAGTGTAGAGGGAGCTTTACTCTGTATCTAACCCCGTGCTGTACCTGCCCTGGGAGTGTTTGATGGGACAGTGTAGAGGGAGCTTTACTCTGTATCTAACCCCCTGTACCTGCCCTGGGAGTGTTTGATGGGACAGTGTAGAGGGAGCTTTACTCTGTATCTAACCCCCTGTACCTGCCCTGGGAGTGTTTGATGGGACAGTGTAGAGGGAGCTTTACTCTGTATCCAACCCCCTGTACCTGCCCTGGGAGTGTTTGATGGGACAGTGTAGAGGGAGCTTTACTCTGTATCTAACCCCCTGTACCTGCCCTGGGAGTGTTTGATGGGACAGTGTAGAGGGAGCTTTACTCTGTATCTAACCCCGTGCTGTACCTCCCTGATTAATTCATCCTCTTTTGATTAACAGCGAGGTGATACCTGATAATGTTCCAAGCCCGACAACACCACTGACAACAGCCAGAAAATCTCATTTGAATAGGATCAGTAGCGGTAAGTACTTTTGGAGTGTAGTCACTGTTGTAATGTACGAAACGTGGCAGCTAATTTCACACAACAAGCTCCCACATATAGCAACATGAACTGCCCCTCCGACAGTGCGGCGCTCCCTCAGTACTGCCCCTCCGACAGTGCGGCACTCCCTCACTACTGCCCCTCCGACAGTGCGGCACTCCCTCAGTACTGCCCCTCCGACAGTGCGACGCTCCCTCAGTACTGCCCCTCCGACAGTGCGGCACTCCCTCAGTACTGCCCCTCCGACAGTGCGGCACTCCCTCAGTACTGCCCCTCCGACAGTGCGGCACTCCCTCAGTACTGCCCCTCCGACAGTGCGGCACTCCCTCAGTACTGCCCCTCCGACAGTGCGGCGCTCCCTCAGTACTGCCCCTCCGACAATGCGGCACTCCCTCAGTACTGCCCCTCCGACAGTGCGGTGCTCCCTCAGTACTGCCCCTCCGACAGTGCGGCGCTCCCTCAGTACTGCCCCTCCGACAGTGCGGCACTCCCTCAGTACTGCCCCTCCGACAGTGCGGCACTCCCTCAGTACTGCCCCTCCGACAGTGCGGCGCTCACTCAGTACTGCCCCTCCGACAGTGCGGCACTCCCTCAGTACTGCCCCTCCGACAGTGCGGCGCTCCCTCAGTACTGCCCCTCCGACAGTGCAGCACTCCCTCAGCACTGCCCCTCCGACAGTGCGGCACTCCCTCAGTACTGCCCCTCCGACAGTGCGGCGCTCCCTCAGTACTGCCCCTCTGACAGTGCGGCCCATTCAATCTTTTCTGATAGGTACAAGGTCTGAGATCTGGTCAATCTGTTCTGTATATTTGCGTGAGTCTAAATCACTTTTATAATGTGGAGATCAGAACTGTGCACGGTGCTCCAAGTGTGGTCTAACCAGACCAGAACTGTGCACAATGCTCCAAGTGTGGTCTAACCCCGGTATATGGAGACCAGAACTGTGCACGGTGCTCCAAGTGTGCTCTAACCCCGGTATATGGAGACCAGAACTGTGCACAATGCTCCAAGTGTGGTCTAACCCAGGTATATGGAGACCGGAACTGTGCACGGTGCTCCAAGTGTGGTCTAACCCAGGTATATGGAGACCGGAACTGTGCACGGTGCTACAAGTGTGCTCTAACCCAGGTATATGGAGACCAGAACTGTGCACGGTGCTCCAAGTGTGGTCTAACCCAGGTATATGGAGACCAGAACTGTGCACGGTGCTCCAAATGTGGTCTAACCAGACCAGAACTGTGCACAGTGCTCCAAGTGTGGTCTAACCCAGGTATATGGAGACCAGAACTGTGCACGGTGCTCCAAGTGTGGTCTAACCCAGGTATATGGAGACCAGAACTGTGCACAGTGCTCCAAATGTGGTCTAACCAGACCAGAACTGTGCACAGTGCTCCAAGTGTGGTCTAACCAGACCAGAACTGTCCACAGTGCTCCGTGTGGTCTAACCAGACCAGAACTGTGCACAGTGCTCCAAGTGTGGTCTAATCCAGGTATATGGAGACCAGAACTGTGCACAGTGCTCCAAGTGTGGTCTAACCAGACCAGAACTGTGCACAGTGCTCCAAGTGTGGTCTAACCAGACCAGAACTGTACACAGTGCTCCAAGTGTGGTCTAACCAGACCAGAACTGTGCACAGTGCTCCAAGTGTGGTCTAACCAGACCAGAACTGTGCACAGTGCTCCAAGTGTGGTCTAATCAGACCAGAACTGTGCACGGTGCTCCAAGTGTGCTCTAACCAGACCAGAACTGTGCAGTGCTCCAAGTGTGGTCTAACCAGACCAGAACTGTGCACAGTGCTCCAAGTGTGGTCTAACCAGACCAGAACTGTGCACAGTGCTCCAAGTGTGGTCTAACCAGACCAGAACTGTGCACAGTGCTCCAAGTGTGGTCTAACCAGACCAGAACTGTGCACAGTGCTCCAAGTGTGGTCTAACCAGACCAGAACTGTGCACAGTGCTCCAAGTGTGGTCTAACCAGACCAGAACTGTGCACAGTGCTCCAAGTGTGGTCTAACCAGACCAGAACTGTGCACAGTGCTCCAAGTGTGGTCTAATCAGACCAGAACTGTGCACAGTGCTCCAAGTGTGGTCTAACCAGACCAGAACTGTGCACGGTGCTCCAAGTGTGGTCTAACCAGATCAGAACGGTGCACAGTGCTCCAAGTGTGGTCTAACCAGACCAGAACTGTCCACTGTGCTCCGTGTGGTCTAACCAGACCAGAACTGTGCACAGTGCTCCAAGTGTGGTCTAACCCAGGTATATGGAGACCAGAACTGTGCACAGTGCTCCAAATGTGGTCTAACCAGACCAGAACTGTGCACAGTGCTCCAAGTGTGGTCTAACCAGACCAGAACTGTGCACAGTGCTCCAAGTGTGGTCTAACCAGACCAGAACTGTGCACAGTGCTCCAAGTGTGGTCTAACCAGACCAGAACTGTGCACAGTGCTCCAAGTGTGGTCTAACCAGACCAGAACTGTGCACAGTGCTCCAAGTGTGGTCTAATCAGACCAGAACTGTGCACGGTGCTCCATGTGTGGTCTAACCAGACCAGAACTGTGCACAGTGCTCCAAGTGTGGTCTAACCAGACCAGAACTGTGCACAGTGCTCCAAGTGTGGTCTAACCAGACCAGAACTGTGCACAGTGCTCCAAGTGTGGTCTAACCTGACCAGAACTGTGCACAGTGCTCCAAGTGTGGTCTAACCCAGGTATATGGAGACCGGAACTGTGCACAGTGCTCCAAGTGTGGTCTAACCAGACCAGAACTGTGCACAGTGCTCCAAGTGTGGTCTAACCAGACCAGAACTGTGCACGGTGGTCCAAGTGTGGTCTAACCAGACCAGAACTGTGCACGGTGCTCCAAGTGTGGTCTCGCCAGACCAGAACTGTGCACAGTGCTCCAAGTGTGGTCTAACCAGACCAGAACTGTGCACGATGGTCCAAGTGTGGTCTAACCAGACCAGAACTGTGCACGGTGCTCCAAGTGTGGTCTAACCAGACCAGAACTGTGCACAGTGCTCCAAGTGTGGTCTAACCAGACCAGAACTGTGCACAGTGCTCCAAGTGTGGTCTAATCAGACCAGAACTGTGCACGGTGCTCCAAATGTGGTCTAACCAGACCAGAACTGTGCACAGTGCTCCAAGTGTGGTCTAACCAGACCAGAACTGTGCACGGTGCTCCAAGTGTGTTCTAACCAGACCAGAACTGTGCACGGTGCTCCAAGTGTGGTCTAACCAGACCAGAACTGTGCACAGTGCTCCAAGTGTGGTCTAACCAGACCAGAACTGTACACAGTGCTCCAAGTGTGGTCTAACCAGACCAGAACTGTGCACGGTGCTCCAAGTGTGGTCTAACCAGACCAGAACTGTGCACAGTGCTCCAAGTGTGGTCTAACCAGACCAGAACTGTGCACAGTGCTCCAAGTGTGGTCTACCCCAGGTATATGGAGAGCAGGACTGGCAACGATGGAGATGTACTTCAGACCCGTTGCCTTGACGAGGTTTGAAAAGCTCCGGGGCTACGTGCTCTTGGCAAAAAGAGGAACCGAACATTAATTTAACTGCCTTTTTGAAACTAAAACATCGATATAATTCTTTCTCAGGAACAATCACGGACGATTACGAGAATTTGAAAGAGGAACCAATGACTGACATGCAAGGTACAGAAACGTCCTCTCGTGGTCGCTCGACAGTCCTGTCTCGGGACATGTGTGGGCATCTAAAATTTACCCTCAGGCTTTAATTGAGGCCTGCCTTCGAAATGCCCCTCAGCCCTTGAACAAGAGAGACGAGGGGATTAAATGTAGTATCTCCAAATTTGCGGATGACACTAAGTTGGGTGGCAGTGTGAGCTGCGAGGAGGATGCTATGTGGCTGCAGAGTGACTTGGATAGGTTAGGTGAGTGGGCAAATGCGTGGCAGATGAAGTATAATGTGGATAAATGTGAGGTTATCCACTTTGGTGGTAAAAACAGAGAGACAGACTATTATCTGAATGGTGACAGATTAGGAAAAGGGGAGGTGCAACGAGACCTGGGTGTCATGGTACATCAGTCATTGAAGGTTGGCATGCAGGTACAGCAGGCGGTTAAGAAAGCAAATGGCATGTTGGCCTTCATAGCGAGGGGATTTGAGTATAGGAGCAGGGAGGTGTTGCTACAGTTGTACAGGGCCTTGGTGAGGCCACACCTGGAGTATTGTGTACAGTTTTGGTCTCCTAACCTGAGGAAGGACATTCTTGCTATTGAGGGAGTGCAGCGAAGGTTCACCAGACTGATTCCCGGGATGGCGGGACTGACCGATCAAGAAAGACTGGATCAACTGGGCTTGTATTCACTGGAGTTCAGAAGAATGAGAGGGGACCTCATAGAAACATTTAAAATTCTGACAGGGTTAGACAGGTTAGATGCAGGAAGAATGTTCCCAATGTTGGGGAAGTCCAGAACCAGGGCTCACACAGTCTAAGGATAAGGGGTAAGCCATTTAGGACCGAGATGAGGAGAAACTTCTTCACCCAGGTGAACCTGTGGAATTCTCTACCACAGAAAGTTGTTGAGGCCAGTTCACTAAATATATTCAAAAAAGGAGTTAGATGAAATCCTTACTACTCGGGGGATCAAGGGGTATGGAGAGAAAGCAGGAATGGGGTACTGAAGTTGCATGTTCAGCCATGAACTCATTGAATGGTGGTGCAGGCTAGAAGGGCCGAATGGCCTACTCCTGCACCTATTTTCTATGTTTCTACGAAGGAGAATGGGCAACTTTCATTCAAGGGGGTTAAAGGTATTGTAAAGCAACAAGGACTTCAAAATGACGTCGGAATTTATCGGAAAACTGCTATTAAATGTGATTATCTTGCATGCCTGGTTGATAACCAAAAAATCAAGAGCCCCCTTATTAAAGGGGAGACTAAAACGGACAATTAAAGCAATTAACGTTTTACAGGAAACTTAAATCAAATTAAAGTTTGGTTGCCGGGGGGGCGATGATGCACTCCAGTCCCTCCGGTGCCCACCTCTCGCGGAAGGCCGCGAGCGTACCGGTGGACACCGCGTGCTCCGTCTCCGGGGACACACACCCTGGCTCGGACGTAACCGCGGAAGAGAGGCGGGCAGTCGGGGCCTGAACGATCCCCCTGCTGCCCGGGCCGGCTGATGGCCCCACCTTGGCCAGGCCCAGGAGCAGGCCCTACGAGGGAGGCCTTCCGGCCTACCCGCTCCCCCCTCCGCACAGGGGGCCCCAAAGATCAGGAGCGCGTGGGACTGAAGTGCGGCCAGAATTTGAGGAGCGGCCCCTTCAGATATTGGAACAGGGGGGCTGCTACCTCGCACGTTGAACAGATTTAAAAAAAGGAGGCAGACAAAAAGCAGGAAACTATAGACCAGTTCACCTAACATCTGTGGTTGGGAAAATGCTGGAGTCCATTATTAAAGAAGCAATAGCAGGACATTTGGAAAAGCAAAGTTCGGTCAGGCAGAGACAGCGTGGATTGATGAAGGGGAAGTCATGTTTGACAATTTGCTGGAGTTCTTTGAGGGTGTAATGAACAGGGTGGATAAGGGGGAACCAGTGGATGTGATGTATTTGGACTTCCAGAAGACATTTGACAAGGTTGCCACATGAAAGGTTACTGCACAAGATAAAAGTTCACGGGGTTGGGGGTAATATATGAGCATGGATAGAGGATTGGCTAACTAACAGAGAACAGAGAGTCGGGATAAATGGTTCATTCTCTGGTTGGTAACCAGTAACTAGTGGGGTGCCACAGGGATCAGTGCTGGGACCCCAACTATTTACAATCTACATTAACGACTTGGAAGAAGGGACTGAGTGTAACGTAGCCAAGTTTGCTGATGATACAAAGATGAGAGGAAAAGCAATGTGTGAGGAGGACACAAAAAATCTGCAAAAGGACATAGACAGACTCAGTGAGTGAGCAAAAATTTGTCAGATGGAGTATAATGTGGGAAAGTGTGAGGTCATGCACTTTGGCAGAAAAAAATCAAAGAGCAAGTTATTATTTAATTGGAGAAAGATTACAAAGTGCCGCAGTACAGCGGGACCTGGGGGTTACTTGTACATGAAACACAAAAGGTTAGTATGCAGGCACAGCAAGTGATCAGGAAGGGCCAATGGTATCTTGGCCTTTATTGCAAAGGGGATGGAGTATAAAAGCAGGGAAGTCTTGCTCCAGTTATACAGGGTATTGGTGAGGCCACACCTGGAGTACTGCGTGCAGTTTTGCTCTCTGTATTTACGAAAGGAGATACTTGCTTTGGAGGCAGTTCAGAGAAGGTTCACTCGGTTGATCCCGGGGGATGAGGGGGTTGACTTATGAGGAAAGGTTGAGGAGGTTGGGCCTCTACTCATTGGAATTCAGAAGAATGAGAGGCGATCTTATGGAAACGTATCAGATTATGAGGGGGGCTCGACAAGGTGGATGCAGAGAGGATGTCCCCACTGATGGGGGAGACTAGAACTAGGGGGCATGGTCTTAGAATAAGGGGCCGCCCATTTAAAACTGAGATGAGGAGGAATTTCTTCTCTCAGAGAGTTGTAAATCTGTGGAATTCTCTGCCCCAGAGAGCTGTGGAGGCTGGGACATTGAATATATTTAAGGACAGATTTTTGAGCGATAAGGGAGTGAAGGGTTACGGGGAGCGGGCGGGGAAGTGGAGCTGAGTCCATGATCGGATCAGCCCATGGTGGTATTAAATGGCGGAGCAGGGCTCGAGGGGCCGAATGGCCGGCTCCTGCTGCTGTTTCTTGTGTTGTTATATAAATACGGAACACGGACTGCTCTCGGCCGCGGAAATTGCCGGCGGCCCGGGAGCGAGGCGACAGTAAGCTGTGCGAAGGATGCACAGTGTCTGCGAAGGGACTGAAGTGAGTGGATCGTGAGTTGACAGCTGCAGTTCCAGTTGGTGAAATGTGAGATGATTCATTTTGGAAGGAATCCGAGAAACAGAGTGTTTGTTAAACGGTGCAAAACTTTCGAATGTGGGTGTTCAGAGAGATTTGGGCGTTCTCGTGTGATTCGCACAAAGCTAGCACGCAGGTACAGCAAGCAGCTCGGAAGGCCAGCAGCATGTTGGCCTTTATTGCAAGGGGTTCGAGTACGAGAGTGAGGAATCCTTGCTGCAACTGTACAGGGCCTCGGAGCGACCGCGCCTGGAGCACTGCGCTCAGTTTTGGTCTCCGTGTCTGCGGAACGATGCATTTATTCATCGGAATCGAGGAAGACTTGCCTCCACTCTTAACATGAGTCCTGAGGTGGCTGAACAGTCCCAATACGGGGAACCACAGTCCCTGTCACAGGTGGGGACAGACAGACGTTGAGGGAAGGGGAGGGTGGGACTGGTTTGCCGCACGCTGCCTGCGCTTGGTTTCTGCGCGCTCTCGGCGACGAGACTCGAGGTGCTCAGCGCCCCCTCCCGGATGCACTCCCTCCACTGAGGGGGCGGACTGGTCTTTGGGCCCAGGGACTCCCAGGTGTGGGTGGGGATGTTGCACTTTATATCAGGGAGGGGCTTTGAGGGTGGTCCCTTGTAACGTTTCCCTCTGCCCCACCTTTGGCCCGTTTGCCCGTGAAGGAGTTCCCGAGTAGAGCGCTTGCTTTGGGGAGTCTCGTGTCTGGGGGGGGGACATGCGGACAATGTGGCCCTGCCCAGCGGAGCTGGTCGAGTGTGGTCAGTGCTTCGATGTTGATCCACTTGCCTTGGATGAGGTACAACGGAGGTTCACTCGGTTGATTCCGGGGATGAGGGGGTTGACTTATGGGTACTTTTCAGAATGGCAGGCAGTGACTAGTGGGGTACCGCAAGGTTCTGTGCTGGGGCCCCAGCTGTTTACATTGTACATTAATGATTTAGACGAGGGGATTAAATGTAGTATCTCCAAATTTGTGGATGACACTAAGTTGGGTGGCAGTGTGAGCTGCGAGGAGGATGCTATGAGGCTGCAGAGTGACTTGGATAGGTTAGGTGAGTGGGCAAATGCATGGCAGATGAAGTATAATGTGGATAAATGTGAGGTTATCCACTTTGGTGGTAAAAACAGAGAGACAGACTATTATCTGAATGGTGACAGATTAGGAAAAGGGGAGGTGCAACGAGACCTGGGTGTCATGGTACATCAGTCATTGAAAGTTGGCATGCAGGTACAGCAGGCGGTTAAGAAAGCAAATGGCATGTTGGCCTTCATAGCGAGGGGATTTGAGTACAGGGGCAGGGAGGTGTTGCTACAGTTGTACAGGGCCTTGGTGAGGCCACACCTGGAATATTGTGTACAGTTTTGGTCTCCTAACCTGAGGAAGGACATTCTTGCTATTGAGGGAGTGCAGCGAAGGTTCACCAGACTGATTCCCGGGATGGCGGGACTGACATATGAAGAAAGACTGGATCGACTAGGCCTGTATTCACTGGATTTTAGAAGAATGAGAGGGGATCTCATCGAAACGTAGAACATTCTGACGGGTTTAGACAGGTTCGATTCAGGAAGAATGTTCCCGATGTTGGGGAAGTCCAGAACCAGGGGTCACAGTCTAAGGATAAGGGGTAAGCCATTTAGGACCGAGATGAGGAGAAACTTCTTCACCCAGAGAGTGGTGAACCTGTGGAATTCTCTACCACCGAAAGTTGTTGAGGCCAGTTCACTAAATATATTCAAAAGGGAGTTAGATGTGGCCTTTACGGCTAAAGGGATCAAGGGGGTATGGAGAGAAAGCAGGAAAGGGGTACTGAGGTGAATGATCAGCCATGATCTTATTGAATGGTGGTGCAGGCTCGAAGGGCCGAATGGCCTACTCCTGCACCTATTTTCTATGTTTGTATGTTAAAGAGGGTGCATGAACAGAGAGACCTGTGGGTACAAATCGTTGAAGATGGCAGGACAGGTTGAGAAAGTGGTTACAAAAAAGTATATGGGACCCCGGACTTTGTACACAGAGGCACAGAGTACAAAAGCAAGGGAGTTATGATGGAGCTGTCTAAAACACTGGGTTTGGCCCCAACTGGAGTATTGGGTCCAATTCTGGGCCCCGCACTTTAGGGAAGGGTGTGAAGGCCTTCGAGAGGGTGCAGAGGGAGGTTGACCAGAATGGTTCCAGGGACGAGGGACTTCAGTGACGCGGGGAGGCTGGAGGAGCTTGGGGTGGTGCTCCTCGGAGCAGAGAAGGTCAGGTGGAGATTTGATCGAAGGGTTTCCAAATCCCGAGGGGGGGGTTTGCGACGGAGTAACCCCAGGAGAGACAGCCCCCAGTGTTGGAGGCTGGGTAACCAGCGGGACACGGGTTTAAGGCGATTGGGGAACGGAACCCGAGGGGGGAGAGGAGGAGAATGTTGTTACGCAGCGAGTTGTTGGGGATCGGGAACGCGCTGCCTGAAAGGGCCGGTGGGAGCAGATTCAATCGTGACCTTCAAAACCGGGGTATTGGATCAATACTTGACGGGGGATGTATCGTGCCGGGCTGTTGGGGCAAGAGCGGGGGGGTGGGGGGTTAATTGGATCGTTCTGTCACAGAGCAGGTACAGGAACGATGGGCTGAACGGTCAACTCCCGCGCTGTGTCGCTCTACGGTTCTGTGAGCTGGCTCCGAGATAGAGGACTAAGATGGACCAGAAAATACTCTCTCTCCCCTCTTCCCAGTCTCTCTCTCCCCGCCAGTCTCTCTCTCCCCCTCTCCCTCAGTCTCTCTCCCCCTCTTCCCCAGTCTCTCTCCCTCTCTCCCCCAGTCTCTCTCTCCCCCTCTCCCCCAGTCTCTCTCCCCCTCTCCCCCAGTCTCTCTCTCCCCCAGTCTCTCTCCCCCTCTCCCCCAGTCTCTCTCCCCCTCTCCCTCAGTCTCTCTCCCCCCTCTCCTCCAGTCTCTCTCCCCCTCTCCCCCAGTCTCTCTCTCCCCTCTCCCCCAGTCTCTCTCTCCCCTCTCCCCCAGTCTCTCTCTCCCCCCCAGTCTCTCTCTCCCCCCCAGTCTCTCTCTCCCCCTCCCCCCCAGTCTCTCTCTCCCCCAGTCTCTCTCCCCCTCTCCCCCAGTCTCTCTCTCCCCTCCTCTCCCCCAGTCTCTCTCTCTCCCCTCTCCCCCAGTCTCTCTCTCTCCCCTCTCCCCCAGTCTCTCTCTCCCCTCTCCCCCAGTCTCTCTCTCCCCTCTCCCCCAGTCTCTCTCCCCCCTCTCCCCCAGTCTCTCTCTCCCCTCTCCCCCAGTCTCTCTCTCCCCCTCTCCCCCAGTCTCTCTCCCCCCCTCTCCCCCAGTCTCTCTCTCCCCCAGTCTCTCTCCCCTCTCCCCCAGTCTCTCTCTCCCCTCTCCCCAGTCTCTCTCTCTCTCCCAGTCTCTCTCTCCCCTCTCCCCAGTCTCTCTCTCCCCTCTCCCCAGTCTCTCTCTCTCTCCCAGTCTCTCTCTCCCCTCTCCCCCAGTCCCTCTCCCCTCTCCCCCAGTCTCTCTCTCTCTCCTCCTCTCCCCCAGTCTCTCTCCCCCTCTCCCCCAGTCTCTCTCTCTCCCCCTCTCCACCAGGCTCTCGCTCCCCTCTCCCCCAGTCTCTCTCCCCCCCTCTCCCCCAGTCTCTCCTGCTCTCCCCCAGTCTCTCTCTCCCCCAGTCTCTCTCTCCACTTCTCCCCCAGTCTCTCTCTCCCCTCTCCCCCAGTCTCTCTCTCCCCTCTCCCCCAGTCTCTCTCCCCTCCCCCCAGTCTCTCTCTCTCCTCCTCTCCCCCAGTCTCTCTCCCCCTCTCCCCCAGTCTCTCTCCCCCTCTCCCCCAGTCTCTCTCTCTCCCCCTCTCCCCCAGGCTCCCTCTCCCCTCTCCCCCAGCCTCTCTCCCCTCTCCCCCAGTCTCTCTCTCCCCTCTCCCCCAGTCTCTCTCCCCTCCCCCCAGTCTCTCTCTCTCCTCCTCTCCCCCAGTCTCTCTCCCCCTCTCCCCCAGTCTCTCTCTCTCCCCCTCTCCACCAGGCTCTCGCTCCCCTCTCCCCCAGTCTCTCTCCCCCCCTCTCCCCCAGTCTCTCCTGCTCTCCCCCAGTCTCTCTCTCCCCCAGTCTCTCTCTCCACTTCTCCCCCAGTCTCTCTCCCCCTCTCCCCCAGTCTCTCTCCCCCTCTCCCCCAGTCTCCCCCTCTCCCCCAGGCTCTCGCTCCCCTCTCCCCCAATCTCTCTCCCCCCTCTCCCCCAGTCTCTCCCCCTCTCCCCCAGTCTCTCTCTCCCCTCTCCCCCAGTCTCTCTCTCTCCCCCAGTCTCTCTCTCCCCCAGTTTCTCTCTCCCCCTCTTCCCCAGTCTCTCTCTCTCCCCCAGTCTCTCTCTCTCCCCCAGTCTCTCCCCCTCTTCCCCAGTCTCTCTCTCTCCCCCAGTCTCTCCCGCTCTCCCCCAGTCTCTCTCTCCCCTCTCCCCCCAGTCTCTCTCTCTCCCCCAGTCTCTCCCCCTCTCCCCCAGTCTCTCTCTCTCCCCCAGTCTCTCCCGCTCTCCCCCAGTCTCTCTCTCCCCTCTCCCACATTCTCTCTCTCTCCCCCAGTCTCTCTCCTCTCCCCCAGTCTCTCTCCCCTCTTCCCCCCTCTCCCCCAGTCTCTCTCTCTCCCCCAGTCTCTCCCGCTCTCCCCC
>NW_027250842.1:1102648-1134766 GCF_044704955.1 Pristiophorus japonicus | reverse complement strand
CCCCCTCCCCACCCCTCCCCCCCCCCACCTCCCTCCACACACTCCCCCCCCCCCCACCTCCTCCACCACACCCCCCCCCACCTCCGCCACACACTCCCCCCCCCACCTCCTCCACCCACCCCCCCCCCACCTCCTCCACACTCCCCCCCCCCCCCCACCTCCTCCACACACTCCCCCCCCCACCTCCTCCACACACTCCCCCCCCCCACCTCCTCCACACACTCCCCCCCCCACCTTCCACACACTCCCCCCCCCCACCTCCCCACTCCCCCCCCCACCTCCTCCACACTCCCCCCCCCCCCACCTCCTCCACACACTCCCCCCCCCCCTCCTCCACACCTCCCCCCCCCCACACCCCCCCACCTCCTCCACACACTCCCCCCCCCACCTCCTCCACACTCCCCCCCCCCACCTCCTCCACACTCCCCCCCCCCCCCACCTCCTCCACACCCTCCCCCCCCACCTCCTCCACACACTCCCCCCCCCCCACCTCCTCCACACACCCCCCCCCCCCCCCACCTCCTCCACACACTCCCCCCCCCCCACCTCCTCCACACACTCCCCCCCCCCACCTCCTCACACTCCCCCCCCCCACCTCCTCCACACACTCCCCCCCCCCACCTCCTCCACACACTCCCCCCCCCCACCTCCTCCACACACTCCCCCCCCCACCTCCTCCACACACACTCCCCCCCCCCCACCTCCTCCACACACACTCCCCCCCCCCCACCTCCTCCACACACACTCCCCCCCCCCACCTCCTCCACACACACCCCCCCCACCTCCTCCACACACACCCCCCCACCTCCTCCACACACACTCCCCCTCCCCCACCTCCACACACACTCCCCCTCCCCACCTCCACACACACTCCCCCCCCCCCCACCTCCTCCACACACACTGCCCCCCCCCACCTCCACACACACTCCCCCCCCACCTCCTCCACACACAACCCCCCCTTTCCCACCCCACACACACACCCCCCCCCGGCCCACACCTGCTGGAAGTACACATCCGCGGGATCCTCCTTGTCGAGTTTGATGACCAGCCGAACCTCCTCGTCCTCCGAGCTGTCCTCATCCTGAGGGGGGGGGGGGGGGGGGGGGGGGGGAGACAGAGAGAGGACTCAGTGCTGAAACTGCCAGTCCCACCCACACCACAGACTCACAGGAGGCCATTCGGCCCATCGTTCCTGTACCGGCTCTGTGACAGAACGATCCAATTACCGCCCCCGCCCCCCCCCCCCGCCCCGCCGGCTCTTGCCCCAACGACCCAGCCCGCCCCGCCCCCCGGCCCCCCCCCCCCGGCTCTTGCCCCAACGGCCCGGCACGATATTTCCCCGTCAAGTATTGATCCAATTCCCGGTTTGAAGGTCACTATTGAATCTGCTCCCACCGCCCTTTCAGTCTGCGCGTTCCCGATCCCAACAACTCGCTGCGTAACAACATTCCCCCCTCCTCTCCCCCTCGGGTTCTGTTCCCAAATCGCCTTAAATCTGAGTCCCTCTGGTTACCCAGCCTCCGACACTGGGGGCTGTCTCTCCTGGGTTACTCCGTCGAAATCCTTCATTATTTTGAACACTTCTATCAAATCGCCCCTTAACCTTCTCTGCCCTACGGAGAAACAACTCCAGGACCTCCCGTCTCTCCCCGTCACTGCAGTCCCTCACCCCTGGAGCTATTCCGGTCAATCTCCTCTGCACCCTCTCCAAGCCTTCACACCTTCCCTAAAGTGCAGGGCCAGAATTGGACATAGAAACATAGAAAATAGGTGCAGGAGCAGGCCATTCGGCCCATCGAGCCTGCACCACCATTCAATAAGATCATGGCTGATCATTCCCTCAGTACCCCTTTCCTGCTTTCTCTCCATACCCCTCGATCCCTTTAGCCATAAAGGCCACATCTAACTCCCTCTTGAATATATTTAGTGAACTGGCCTCAACAACTTTCTGTGGTAGAGAATTCCACAGGTTCACCACTCTCTGGGTGAAGAAGTTTCTCCTCATCTCGGTCCTAAATGGCTTACCCCTTATCCTTAGACTGTGTCCCCTGGTTCTGGACTTCCCCAACATCGGGAACATTCTTCCTGCATCTAACCTGTCCAGTCCCGTCAGAATTTTATGTTTCTGTGAGATTCCCCTCTCATTCTTCTAAACTCCAGTGAATATTAGCCTAGTCGATCCAGTCTTTCTTCATATGTCAGTCCTGCCATCCCGGGAATCAGTCTGGTGAACCTTCGCTGCACTCCCTCAATAGCAAGAACATCCTTCCTCAGATTAGGAGACCAAAACTGCACACAATACTCCAGATGTGGCCTCACCAAGGCCCTGTATAACAGCAGTAAGACCTCCCTGCTCCTATACTCAAATCCCCTCGCTATGAAGGCCAACATACCATTTGCTTTCTTCACCACCTGCTGTACCTGCATGTTAACTTTCAATGACTGATGTACCATGACACCCAGGTCTCGTTGCACCTCCCCTTTTCCTAATCTGTCACCATTCAGATAATATTCTGCCTTTGTGTTTTTGCCCCCAAAGTGGATAACCTCACATTTATCAACATTATACTGCATCTGCCATGCATTTGCCCACTCACCTAACCTGTCCAAGTCGCCCTTGCAGACACAATACTCCAGCGAGTGCCTAACCCAGTCTCTTATAAAAGGGCTTAGCAATAGCTTCCTTGCTTTTCTGATGATATGCTTCTGTTTATAAAGCCAAGCATCCCTTCTGCCTGAAAACCATCCCCTCAGGACAATACACTTAGCTCTGCCATGCGCTTTTCATGACATGTGACCGTCGTGATTGATCACCGCAAACCACCAACTCCAGAAACAAGTCTTAGCTGAAACACAGTTATTCTGGCCCGAGTTCATATCCTGCCACACCTCAGCTGGAGAGAAATGTGAACAGTTTTTCCAATAGTGGCCATGGGTTCTTGCATGTCCACCGGAGTCTGTCGACTGGGCCCACAGTTCAACGTCTCATCCGAAAGACACCTCCGACAGTGCGGCGCTCCCTCAGTACTGCCCCTCCGACAGTGCGGCGCTCCCTCAGTACTGCCCCTCCGACAGTGCGGCGCTCCCTCAGTACTGCCCCTCCGACAGTGCGGCGCTCCCTCAGTACTGCCCCTCCGACAGTGCGGCGCTCCCTCAGTACTGCCCCTCCGACAGTGCGGCGCTCCCTCAGTACTGCCCCTCCGACAGTGCGGCGCTCCCTCAGTACTGCGCTCCCTCAGTACTGCCCCTCCGACAGTGCGGCGCTCCCTCAGTACTGCCCCTCCGACAGTGCGGCGCTCCCTCAGTACTGGCAACCGGGGAGTGTCAGCATGTCTGGTGTGGGACTTAAGCCCCAAACCCCCTCGCTCCATGGCGAGAGACACACACAAACAGCCAAATGCAACGCAGCGGACAAAACAGAGACAGTCCACACGCAGCCATCCGACATCCTGCAATACCAAGCGGAGTGAGATGTAACTCAACCTGTACTCCACCCTTACTCTCTCAACTTAGAGTTAATGTCAACTCGAGGTGATCCAATACTCGGCTGCCTGTGTCCTAACTCGCACCCAGTCCCGCTCACCCATCACCCCCTGTGCTCACTGCCCCGTGTCCTAACTCACACCCAGTCCCACTCACCCATCACCCCCTGTGCTCACTGCCCCGTGTCCTAACTCGCACCCAGTCCCGCTCACCCATCACCCACTGTGCTCACTGCCCCAGTGTCCTAACTCACAACCAGTCCCGCTCACCCATCACCCCGTGCTCACTGACCCACATTGGCTCCCAATTAAGCAATGCCTCGATTTCAAAATTCTCATCCTCATTTTCAAATCCCTCCATGGCCCTCGCTCCTCCCTATCTCTGTAACCCCCTCCAGCCCCTACACCCCTCCCTATCTCTGTAACCTCCTCCAGCCCCGACACCTCTCCCTATCTCTGTAACCTCCTCCAGCCCCTACACCCCTCCCTATCTCTGTAACCTCCTCCAGCCTCTACACCCCTCCCTATCTCTGTAACCTCCTCCAGCCCCTACACCCCTCCCTATCTGTAACCTCCTCCAGCCCCTACACACCTCCCTATCTCTGTAACTTCCTCCTGCCTCTACACCCCTCCCTATCTCTGCAACCTCCTCCAGCCCCACAACCCTCGAGATGTCTGCGCTCCTCTAATTCTGCCCTCTTGACCATCCCTGATTATAATCGCTCCACCATCGGTGGCCGTGCCTTCTGTTGCCTGGGCCCCAAGCTCTGGAACTCCCTCCCTAAACCTCTCCACCTCTCTCTCCTCCTTAAAACTGACCTCTTTGACCCAGCTTTTGGTCACCTGTCCCTAATTTCTATTCAGGCAACCTGGTGTCAAATTCTGATCGCATAACAGTCGCAACTGTGTTGGTGGGAGCAGAAACCAGGAAATAGCGGGGGCTTGTAAAACGGGAACTGCAATAATCACAGGGGGATTTTAACCTCCATATTGATTGGACAAATCAAATTGGTCAGGGTAGCCTGGAGGAAGAGTTCATCGAGTGCGTAAGGGACGGGTCCCTTGAGCAGTATGTAACGGAACCAACCAGGGGGCAGGCTATCTCAGATCTGGTCCTGTGTAATGAGACAGGATTAATAAACAATCTCCTAGTCAAGGATCCCGTTGGTGATCAACACATGGTTGAATTTCAAATTCAGATGCAGGGTGAGAAAGTTGGATCTCTAGCCAGCGTACTAAGCTTAAATAACAGAGACTGTGAAGGTACGAGGGCAGAGTTGGCTAAAGTGGCCTGGGGAAAATCGATTAAAGTGCAGGACGGTTGATGAACAGTGGTGTACATTTAGAGATATTTCACAACTCCTCAAGTAAAATATATTCCAGTGAGGAGGAACGGGTGTGAGAGAAAAGATAGCCATCCGTGACCAACTGAAGAAATAAAGGACAGTATCCAATTAAAAAACAAGGGCACACAAAGTGGCCAAAACTAGTGGGAGGGCAGAAGATTGGGAAACTTTTAAAAACCAGCAAAGACCGACTAAAAAACTGATTTAAGGGAAGATAGACTATGAAAGTAAACTAGCACGAAATCTAAAAACAGATAGCAAGAGTTTCTCCAGGTATATAAAAAGGAAAAGAGCGGCTTAAGTAAATGTTGGTCCCTTAGATGTCGAGACGGGAGAATTAAAAATGGGGAACATGGAGATGGCAGAAACTGAACAAACATTTTGCATCAGTCTTTACGGTAGAGGACACTAACAATATCCCAACAGTGGATAGTCAAGGGGCTATAGGGGGGGGGAGGAACTTAACACAATCACAATCACTAAGGAGGTGGTACTCAGTAAGATAATGGGACTAAAGGCAGATAAATCCCCTGGACCTGATGACTTGCATCCTCGGGTCTTGAGAGAAGTAGCAGCAGGGATAGTGGATGCATTGGTTGTAATTGACCAAAATTCCCTGGATTCTGTGGATTACATAACAGCATAAGAAATAGGAGCAGGAGTGGGCCATTCGGCCCCTCGAGCCTGCTCCGCCATTTAATACGATCATGGCTGATCCGATCATGGACTCAGCTCCACTTCCCCGCCCGCTCCTCATAACCCTTCACTCCCTTATCGCTCAAAAATCTGTCTATCTCCACCTTAAATATATTCAATGACCCAGCCTCCACAGCTCTCTGAGGCAGTGAATTCCACAGATTTACAATCCTCAGAAGAAATTTCTCCTCATCTCAGTTTTAAATGGGCGGCCCCTTATTCTAAGACCATGCCCCCTAGTTCTAGTCTCCCCCATCAGTGGGAACATCCTCTCTGCATCCACCTTGTCGAGCCCCCTCATAATCTGATACGTTTCGATAAGATCACCTCTCATTCTTCTGAACTCCAATGAGTAGAGGCCCAACCTCCTCAACCTTTCCTCATAAGTCAACCCCCTCATCCCCGAAATCAACCGAGTGAACCTTCTCTGAACTGCCTCCAAAGCAAGTATATCCTTTCGTAAATATGGAAACCAAAACTGCACGCAGTACTCCAGGTGTGGCCTCACCAATACCCTGTATAACTGGAGCAAGACTTCCCTGCTTTTATACTCCATCCCCTTTGCAATAAAGGCCAAGATACCATTGGCCTTCCTGATCACTTGCTGTATCTGCATACTATCCTTTTGTGTTTCATGCACAAGTAACCCCAGGTCCCGCTGTACTGCGGCACTTTGTAATCTCTCTCCATTTAAATAATAAATTGCTCATAGATTTTTTTTCTGCCGAAGTGCATAACTTTCCAACATTATACTCCATCTGCCAAATTTCTGCCTACTCACTGAGTCTGTCTATGTCCTTTTGCTGTTTTTTTTGTGTCATCACACATTGCTTTTCCTCCCATCTTTGTATCGTCAGCAAACTTGGCTACGTTACACTCAGTCCCTTCTTCCAGGTCGTTAATATAGATTGTAAATAGTTGGGGTCCCAGCACTGATCCCTGCGGCACCCCACTAGTTACTGGTTACCAACCAGAGAATGAACCATTTATCCCGACTCTCTGTTTGTTAGCCAATCCTCTATCCATGCTCATATATTACCCCCAACCCCGTGAACTTTGATCTTGTGCAGTAACCTTTTATGTGGCACCTTATCAAATGCCAGCAGATAGGAAAACTGCAAATGTAACGCCCCTATTTAAAAAAGGAGGCAGACAAAAAGCAGGAAACTATAGACCAGTTAGCCGAACATCTGTGGTTGGGAAAATGTTGGAGTCTATTATTAAAGAAGCAGTAGCAGGACATTTGGAAAAGCAGAACTCGGTCAGGCAGAGTTAGCATGGATTTAGGAAGAGGAAGTCACATTTGACAAATTTGCGGGAATTCTTTGAGGATGTAATGAACAGGGTGGATAAAGGGGAACCAGTGGATGTGGTGTATTTGGATTTCCAGAAGGCATTTGACAAGGTGCCACATAAAAGGTTACTGCACAAGATCAAAGTTCACGGGGTTGGGGGTAATATATTAGCATGGATAGAGGATTGGCTAACTAACAGAGAACAGAGAGTCGGGATAAATGGTTCATTCTCTGGTTGGTAACCAGTAACTAGTGGGGTGCCACAGGGATCAGTGCTGGGACCCCAACTATTTACAATCTATATTAACGACTCGGAAGAAGGGACTGAGTGTAACGTAGCCAAGTTTTCTGATGATACAAAGATGCGAGGAAAAGCAATGTGTGAGGAGGACACAAAAAAAACTGCAAAAGGACATAACAGACTATGTGAGTGGGCAAAAATTTGGCAGATGGAGTATAATGTTGGAAAGTTATGCACTTCAGCAGAAAAAAAATCTATGAGCAATTTATTATTTAAATGGAGAAAGATTACAAAGTGCCGCAGTACAGTGGGACCTGGGGGTTACTTGTACATGAAACACAAAAGGATAGTATGCAGGTACAGCAAGTGATCAGGAAGGCCAATGGTATCTTGGCCTTTATTGCAAAGGGGATGGAGTATAAAAGCAGGGAAGTCTTGCTCCAGTTATACAGGGTATTGGTGAGGCCACACCTGGAGTACTGCGTGCAGTTTTGGTCTCTGTATTTACGAAAGGAGACACTTGCTTTGGAGGCAGTTCAGAGAAGGTTCACTCGGTTGATTCCGGAGATGAGGGGGTTGACTTATGAGGAAAGGTTGAGGAGGTTGGGCCTCGACTCATTGGAATTCAGAACAATGAGAGGTGATCTTATCGAAACGTATAAGATTATGAGGGGGCTCGACAAGGTGGATGCAGAGAGGATGTTCCCACTGATGGGGGAGACTAGAACTAGGGGGCATGGTCTTAGAATAAGGGGCCGCCCATTTAAAACTGAGATGAGGAGGAATTTCTTCTCTCAGAGGGTTGTAAATCTGTGGAATTCTCTGCCTCAGAGAGCTGTGGAGGATGGGTCATTAAGACAGAAAAAGAGACAGTTTCTTAACGGATAAGGGGATAAGGGGATAAGGGGATAAGGGGATAAGGGGATAAGGGGATAAGGGGATAAGGGGATAAGGGGATAAGGGGATAAGGGGATAAGGGGATAAGGGGATAAGGGGATAAGGGGATAAGGGGATAAGGGGATAAGGGGACGGGAAGTGGAGCTGAGTCCATGATCGGATCAGCCATGATTGTATTAAATGGCGGAGCAGGCTCGAGGGGCCGAATGGCCGACTCCTGCTCCTATTTCTTATGTCCTGATGTCGACATTTAACGGTATTACCATGTCCGAATCCCCCACCATCAACATCCCGGGGGTCACCATTGACTGGACCAGACACATAAATACTGTGGGGCACAAGAGCGGGTCAGAGGCTGGGTATTGTGCGACCAGTGTCTCACCTCCTGACTCCCCAAAGCCTTCCCACCATCGACAAGACACAAGTCAGGAGTGTGAGGGAACACTCCCCACTTGCCTGGATGAGTTGCAGCTCCAACAAACACTCGAGAAGCTCGACACCGTCCAGGACAAAGCAGCCGCTCGATGGGCCACGCTCCCCACCACCTTCAACACTCACTCCCCCCACCACCGGCGCCCCCTGGCTGCAGTGTGTACCATCCACAAGATGCACCGCGGCAACTCGCCAAGGCTTCTTCGGCAACACCTCCCAAACCCGCGACCTCTACCGCCCAGAAGGTCAAGGGCAGCAGGTCCATGGAAACACCACCATCTCCACGTTCCCCTCCCAGTCACACACCATCCCCACTTGGAAATATATCGGCCGTTCCTTCATCGTCGCTGGGTCACAATCCTGGAACTCCCTCCCTAACAGCACTGTGGGAGCACCTTCACCACACGGGACTGCAGCGGTTCAAGAAGACGGCTCACCACCTCCTTCTCAAGGGGCAATAAATACCGGCCTTGCCAGCGACGCACACAGCCCATGAATGAATTTTTTTTTTAAAAAGAGACACACACAGTGACACACTCTCTCTTTCACTCACTCCGACAAAGCCACACACTCGCTCTCTCACCCACGCACTCCGACAAAAGCAGACACTCACTCAGAATCATAGAATAGTGCTCGCTCACACACTCTCACACTCACACCCCCCATATAAGAGAGAACACACTTGTCTAAACATAAACACAAACAACATATGTAAAGAAGTCGGCATATAAATAAGCACACACACATATAGATACAACATGCAAAGATATATATAAACACATATCTAAATAAAGCCACATATGTATAAAAACACACAAGACCAGGCTAAGTTGCCCCTGGTGTAAACCCACAGACACACACACACACTTTCTCACACACACACACACTCACACACACACACAGAGAGACAGAGACACACAGCCACTCTCACACAGACAGAGACACCCCCCCCCCACACACAGACAGACACATAGACAGACACACACCCCCCCCACACACAGACACACATAGACAGACACCCCCCCCACACACAGCCACTCTCACACAGACACCCCCCCCACACACAGACACATAGACGGACACCCCCCCCCACACAGACAGAGACACCCCCCCCCACACAGACACATAGACAGAGACACCCCCCCCACAAACAGACACATAGACAGAGACACCCCCCCCCCACACAGACACATAGACAGAGACACCCCCCCCACACAGACACATAGACAGAGACACCCCCACCACACACACAGACACACATAGACAGAGACACCCCCACCACACACAGACACACATCGACAGAGACACCCCCTCCCCCACCCACACACACACAGACACAGACAGAGACACACAGCCACTCACACACAGACACACATCGACAGAGACACCCCCCCCCACCCACACACACACAGACACAGACAGAGACACACAGCCACTCACACACAGACACACATCGACAGAGACACCCCCCCCCCACCCACACACAGACACACATCGACAGAGACACCCCCCCCCCCCACCCACACACACACAGACACATAAACAGAGACACCCCCCAACACACACACACACACAGACAGAGACACACAGCCACTCTCACACACAGACACATAAACAGAGACACCCCCCCCCCAACACACACACACACACACACATAAACAGAGACACCCCCCCCAACACACACAGACAGACCCGGGTTAACCCTGAGCCACATTTCCGTCAGTTTCAGGGGGGGGAGAGGAGGGGGAAACTGACGCCACACAAAGTTACAGGAGGGATAAAAAAAAGTTTGGCCAATAAAAGTTCTGCGGCTGAAGTGTGTGTGTGTGTGACCTTACCTTCCGGAGCTCCCTGGTGCGATCTCTCATGGTCACACAGGAGCAGAGGGGACCCTCCCTGGGAGTATACTTTTTGCTACTGCAGTTGTGTGTTTGAGGAGAACTCACAAACTTTGTGATATTCTGTCCTTTCCCAGTTGCGAGCGTGTTACTCTTTGCAAGTCACGTTCACTGGCTCCCTCCTCCTTTGGTGGAACAATGTTAAATTCTTTTTTCACCCCCACCGCAAAAAAAAAAACACACTTTCAGCAGAGCACCAACTACAACCAAATGCAAAAAAAAAAGGCGTCAGTCAGGAAACGCCAGACTGCGCATGACCTCCAAAGCGAAACTGCATCAATTTTAACCCTTCCATGGCCGAACAGCCCTGTGCCTTGAGCCAAGGCAGGAAATTCAGCGCCTCCGGCCCAAGGACTGGGAGCAGGGGTCGGCCATTCGGCCCCTCGAGCTTCCTCTGCCATTCAATAAGATCCCCACCGACACCTGGGAGCCCCCTGGGGCCCAAAGACCAGTCCCGCCCCTAAGTGGAGGGAGTGCATCCCGGGAGGGGGGCGCCGAGCGCCTCGAGTCTCGTCGCCGAGGGCGCGCAGAAACCAAGCGCAGGCAGCGTGCGGCAAACCAGTCCCACCCTCCCCTTCCCCTCGAGCGTCTGTCTGGCCCACCTGCGGCAGGGACTGCAATTCCCGTATTGGACTATTCAGCCACCGAAGGGCTCGTTTTAAGAGTGGAAGCGAGTCTTCCTCGATTCCGAGGGACTGCCCGTGAGGGTGATGGCTGACCCTCGACCTCAACTCCACCTCCCTGTCCCCATAATCCCTCGATTCCTTTACTATCCAAAAAGCTACCGATCTCAGCCTTGACCATACCCAAAGACTGGGCCTCCACAGCCCTCTGGGGCAGAGAGTTCCAAAGATTCACCCCTCCGAGTGAAGACGTTTCTCCTCATCTCTGTCCTCAATGGCCGAGCCCTGACCCTGAGACTGTGTGACCCCTGGTTCTAGACTCCCCAGCCCCGGGGGGGAAACACCCTCCCTGCATCTACCCCGTCAAGCCCCTGTAAGAATTGTGTGTGTGTTTCAATGAGATCCCCTCTCATTCTTTTAAACTCCAGAGAATATCGGCCCGGTCTACTCAATCACTCCTCATAGGACAATCCCTCCCATCCCAGGAATCAGTCTGGTGAACCTTCGCTGCACTCCCTGAATGGCAAGTATATCCTTCCTTAGATAAGGAGACCAGAACTGTGCACAATACTCCAGGTGTGGTCTCACCAATGCTCGATATAATTGCAGTAAAACGTCTTTACTCTTATACTCAAATCCTCCTGTAATAAAGGCCAACGTGCCATTTGCTTTCTCAACTGCTTGCTGTACCTGTGTGTTAACTTTCAGTGCTTGGTGTACAAGGAAACCCAGGTCCCTCGGAACATCAGACATACCTTGCTTCTTCTAGCTGTGGGCAGCTCTCTCGCCTCTGGAGGCACAAGGTTGGGTGTTCAAAATACCCCACTCCAGAGATTTCAGCACAAATTTCAGGCTGACACTCCCAGTGCAATGCTGAGGGAGTGGCGCACTGTCGGAGGGGCGGTACTGAGGGAGCGCCGCACTGTCGGAGGGGCAGTACTGAGGGAGCGCCGCACTGTCGGAGGGGCAGTACTGAGGGAGCGCCGCACTGTCGGAGGGGCAATGCTGAGGGAGTGCCGCACTGTCGGAGGGGCGGTACTGAGGGAGCGCCGCACTGTCGGAGGGGCAGTACTGAGGGAGTGCCGCACTGTCAGAGGGGCAGTACTGAGGGAGCGCCGCACTGTCGGAGGGGCAGTACTGAGGGAGTGCCGCGCTGTCGGAGGGGCAGTACTGAGGGAGCGCCGCGCTGTCGGAGGGGCAGTACTGAGGGAGCGCCGCGCTGTCGGAGGGGCAGTACTGAGGGAGTGCTGCGCTGTCGGAGGGGCAGTACTGAGGGAGTGCTGCGCTGTCGGAGGGGCAGTACTGAGGGAGCGCCACGCTGTGGGAGGGGCAGCACTGAGGGAGCGCCGCACTGTCGGAAGGGCAGTACTGAGGGAGTGCCGCACTGTCGGAGGGGCAGTACTGAGGGAGTGCCGTGCTGTGGGAGGGGCGGTACTAAGGGAGCGCCGCACTGTCGGAGGGGCAGTACTGAGGGAGTGCCGCGCTCTCGGAGGGGCAGTACTGAGGGAGCGCCGCACTGTCGGAGGGGCAGTACTGAGAGAGTGCCGCACTGTCGGAGGGGCAGTACTGAGGGAGCGCCGCACTGTCGGAGGGGCAGTACTGAGGGAGCGCCGCACTGTCGGAGGGGCAGTACTGAGGGAGCGCCGCACTGTCGGAGGGGCAGTACTGAGAGAGTGCCGCACTGTCGGAGGGGCAGTACTGAGGGAGCGCCGCACTGTCGGAGGGGCAGTACTGAGGGAGCGCCGCACTGTCGGAGGGGCAGTACTGAGGGAGCGCCGCACTGTCGGAGGGGCAGTACTGAGGGAGCGCCGCACAGTCGGAGGGGCAGTACTGAGGGAGCGCCGCACTGTCGGAGGGGCAGTACTGAGGGAGTGCTGCACTGTCGGAGGGGCAGTACTGAGGGAGCGCCGCGCTGTGGGAGGGGCGGTACTGAGGGAGCGCCGCTCTGTCGGAGGGGCAGTACTGAGGGAGCGCCGCACTGTCGGAGGAGCAGTACTGAGGGAGCGCCGCACTGTCGGAGGGGCGGTACTGAGTGAGTGCCGCACTGTCGGAGGGGCAGTACTGAGGGAGCGCCGCACTGTCGGAGGGGCAGTACTGAGGGAGCGCCGCACTGTCGGAGGGGCAGTACTGAGGGAGCGCCACACTGTCGGAGGGGCGGTACTGAGGGAGCGCCGCGCTGTGGGAGGGGCAGTACTGAGGGAGCGCCGCACTGTCGGAGGGGCAGTACTGAGGGAGTGCCGCACTGTCGGAGGGGCGGTACTGAGGGAGTGCTGCACTGTCGGAGGGGCAGTACCGAGGGAGCGCCGCACTCTCGGAGGTGCCATCTTTCGGATGAGACGTTAAACCGAGGCCCCGTCTGCTCTCTCGGGTGGACGTAAAAGATCCCAGAGCACTATTTGGAAGAAGAGCAGGGGGAGTTCTCCCCGGTGTCCTGGGGCCAATATTTATCCCTCAATCAACATTAACAAAAACAGATTATCTGGGTCATTATCACATCGCTGTGTGTGGGAGCTTGCTGTGCGCAAATTGGCTGCCGCGTTTCCCACAATACTACAGTGACTGCACTCCAAAAAAGTACTTCGTTGGCTGTGAAGCTCTTTGGGACTTCCTGAGGTCGGAAAAGGCGCTATATAAATGCAAGTCTTTCTTTATTGGAATTGTCGTGACTATATACCCCTCTGGAGCTGGAAAGGCCGGGGTTGGAGCCTGGGACTTCCCTGCTCGGTGTGTGTGTGTGTGTTTCTGGGGCTCAGTCCCACTCCTGGAAGGGGATTCACACTCTCACGGTTGAAGAGCCCCCCCCCAACACTCACTGTGCAGTCTCACTCGCAAAGTTAACGTACAGGTACGGAAAGCAATTGCAAAAGCAAATGGTATATTGGCCTTTGTTGCAAGAGGATTTGAGTATAAGAGTGAAGACGTTTAACTGCAATTATATTATCATCATCATAGGCCGTCCCTCGGAATCGAGGAAGACTTGCTCCCACTCTAAAAGTGAGTCCTTCGGTGGCTGAACAGTCCCAATACGGGGAACCACAGTCCCTGTCACAGGTGGGACAGACAGACGTTGAGGGAAGGGGAGGGTGGGACTGGTTTGCCGCACGCTCCTTCCGCTGCCTGCGCTTGGTTTCTGCACGCTCTCGGCGACGAGACTCGAGGTGCTCAGCGCCCTCCTGGATGCACTCCCTCCACTTAGGGGCGGACTGGTCTTTGGGCCCAGGGACTCCCAGGTGTCGGTGGGGATGTTGCACTTTATATCAGGGAGGGGCTTTGAGGGTGGTCCCTTGTAACGTTTCCTCTGCCCGCCTTTGGCCCGTTTGCCCGTGAAGGAGTTCCGAGTAGAGCGCTCGCTTTGGGGAGTCTCGTGTCTGGGGGCGTGCGGACAATGTGGCCCTGCCCAGCGGAGCTGGTCGAGTGTGGTCAGTGCTTCGATGCTGGGGATGTTGGGCCTGGTCGAGGACGCTAACGTTGGTGCGTCTGTCCTCCCGGGGGATTTGCAGGATCTTGCGGAGACAGCGTTGGTGGTATCTCTCCAGCGACTTGAGGTGTCTACATGTTCTACGGGGCTGTAGTAATACCCACCCTCCTGTATGGCTCAGAGAGATGGACCATGTACAGCAGACACCTCAAGCTACTATACAGCACCTTGGTGAGACCACAACTGGAGTATTGTGCACAGTTCCGGTCTCCTTACCCAAGGAAGGATATACTTGCCATTCAGGGAGTGCAACGAAGGTTCACCAGACTGATTCCTGGGATGGGGGGGATTGCCCTATGAGGAGAGATTGAGTAGACCGGGCCGATATTCTCTGGTGTTTAGAAGAATGAGAGGGGATCTGATTGGAACACACACAATACTTACAGGGCTTGACGGGGTTAATACAGGGAGGGTGTTTCCCCCCCGGGGCTGGGGAGTCTAGAACCAGGGGTCACACAGTCTCAGGATAAGGGGTCGGCCATTTAGGACTGAGATGAGGAGAAACTTCTTCACTCAGAGGGGGGTGAATCTTTGGAATTCTCTGCCCCAGAGGGCTGTGGAGGCTCAGTCTTTGGGTATATTCAAGGCTAACATCGATAGATATTTGGACTCGAGGGGAATCAAGGGATATGGGGATCGGGCAGGGAAGTGGAGCTGAGGTCGAAGGTCAGCCGTGATCTCATTGAATGGTGGAGCAGGCTCGAGGGGCCGAATGGCCGACTCCTGCACCTATTTCTGATGTGTTTAGGTTGTAGGGCTGCCCATGGAGAGATTGACACCAGACTGGAGTCAGGAGAGACAGAAAGACTCTGAGAGGAGCTGGGAACAAATATTGTCGGGACACCCGATACGGGAGCAGTGATCTGTTCAACAGAACACAATTAGCTCCTGACATCAGGAATCTCGTGAACGAGCAGGTGTAGGGTTACACCTCCGTCAGAGATACGTAACAAGAAAGTTCACCCAAGGAACGTCGAGCTCGAAAGTGTGCTCGCACACACGAGGGAGTGCTGCACTGTCGGAGAGGCTGTACTGAGGGAGCGCCGCACTGTCGGAGGGGCGGTACTGAGGGAGCGCCGCACTGTCGGAGGGGCAGTACTGAGGGAGTGCCGCACTGTCGGAGTGGCAGTACTGAGGGAGCGCCGCACTGTCGGAGGGGCAGTACTGAGGGAGCGCCGCACTGTCGGAGGGGCAGTACTGAGGGAGCGCCGCACTGTCGGAGGGGCGGTACTGAGGGAGCGCCGCACTGTCGGAGGGGCGGTACCGAGGGAGCGCCGCACTGTCGGAGGGGCAGTACTGAGGGAGTGCCGCACTGTCGGAGGGGCAGTACTGAGGGAGCGCCGCACTGTCGGAGGGGCAATACTGAGGGAGCGCCGCACTGTCGGAGGGGCGGTACTGAGGGAGCGCCGCACTGTCGGAGGGGCGGTACTGAGGGAGCGCCGCACTGTCGGAGGGGCGGTACTGAGGGAGCGCCGCACTGTCGGAGGAGCGGCACTGAGGGAGCGCCGCACTGTCGGAGGGGCAGTACTGAGGGAGCGCCCCATTCCTGCTTTCTCTCCATACCCCTTGATCCCTTTAGCCGTAAGGGCCACATCTAACTCCCTTTTGAATCTATCTAACGAACTGGCCCCAACAACTTTCTGCGGTAGAGAATTCCACAGGTTCACCACTCTCTGGGTGAAGAAGTTTCTCCTCATCTCGGTCCTAGATGGCTTAACCCTTATCCTTAGACTGTGACCCCTGGTTCTGGACTTCCCCAACATCGGGAACATTCTTCCTGCATCTAACCTGTCCAATCACGTCAGAATTTTATATGCTTCTATGAGATCCCCCTCTCATCCTTCTAAACTCCAGTGACTATAAGCCCAGTCGATCCAGTCTTTCTTCATATGTCAGTCCTGCCATCCCGGGAATCAGTCTGGTGAACCTTCGCTGCACTCCCTCAATAGCAAGAACGTCCTAAGGAAGAACTATCATGAAGGAAGAAATAGCGGGACATCTGGATAGGAATAGTGCAATCAAGCAGACACAGCATGGATTCATGAAGGGGAAATCATGTTTAACTAACTTACTGGAATTCTTTGAGGATATAACGAGCATGGTGGATAGAGGTGTACCGATGGATGTGGTGTATTTAGATTTCCAAAAGGCATTCGATAAGATGCCACACAAAAGGTTACTGCAGAAGATAAAGGTACGCGGAGTCAGAGGAAATGTATTAGCATGGATGGAGAATTGGCTGATGAACAGAGAGCAGAGAGTCGGGATAAATGGGTCCTTTTCGGGTTGGAAATCGGTGGTTAGTGGTGTGCCACAGGGATCAGTGCTGGGACCACAACTGTTTACAATATACATAGATGACCTAGAGGAGGGGACAGAGTGTAGTGTAACAAAATTTGCAGATGACACTAAGATTAGTGGGAAAGCGGGTTGTGTAGAGGACACAGAGAGGCTGCAAAGAGATTTGGATAGGTTAAGCGAATGGGCTAAGGTTTGGCAGATGGAATACAATGTCGGAAAGTGTGAGGTCATCCACCTTGGGAAAAAAAACAGTCAAAGGGAATATTATTTGAATGGGGAGAAATTACAACATGCTGCGGTGCAGAGGGACCTGGGGGTCCTTGTGCATGAAACTCTTTTAGAGTCTACCTGCGAAAACATAAAACATTAAAGAGTGCCACCCGACCTGGGTGACACTCCAGACATTTCCAAGGCCCTTTTTTTCCCCCCTTTTTTTTGTTTTTTTTTTTGTGTTTTTCTTTTTTTTTTGGCACTAAAATTCCTTGTGCATGAATCGCAAAAGGTTAGTTTGCAGGTGCAGCAGGTAATCAGGAAGGCGAATGGGATGTTGGCCTTCATTGCGAGAGGGATGGAGCACAAAAGCAGGGAGGTCCTGCTGCAACTGTACAGGGTATTGGTGAGGCCGCACCTGGAGTACTGCGTGCAGTTTTGGTCACCTTACTTAAGGAAGGATATACTGGCTTTGGAGTGGGTACAGAGACGATTCACTCGGCTGATTCCGGAGATGAGGGGGTTACCTTATGATGATAGATTGAGTAGACTGGGTCTTTACTCCTTGGAGTTCAGAAGGATGAGGGGTGATCTTATAAAAACATTTAAAATCATGAAAGGGGTAGACAAGATAGAGGCAGAGAGGTTGTTTCCACTGGTAGGGGAGACTAGAACTAGGGGGCACAGCCTCAAAATACGGGGGGAGCCAATTTAAAACCGAGTTGAGAAGGAATTTCTTCTCCCAGAGGGTTGTGAATCTGTGGAATTCTCTGCCCAGGGAAGCAGTTGAGGCTAGCTCATTGAATGTATTCAAATCACAGATAGATCGATTTTTAACCAATAAGGGAATTAAGGGTTACGGGGAGCGGGCGGGTAAGTGGAGCTGAGTCCACGGCCAGATCAGCCATGATCTTGTTGAATGGCGGAGCAGGCTCGAGGGGCTCGATGGCCTACTCCTGTTCCTAATTCTTATGTTCTTATGTCCTTCCTCACATGAGGAGACCAGAACTGCACACAATACTCCAGCTGTGGCCTCACCAAGGCCCTGTACAACTGCAGTAAGACCTCCCTGCTCCTGTACTCAAATGCCCCTCGCTATGAAGGCCAGCATGCCATTTGCCTTCTTCACCCATTATCGATTTGCAATAAGCGGTTTCAGATGAAATTGAAATTAGCTTGCAAGGAACATGTGGTTCGAAGTCTTGCCTAACACACACACACACACACACACAAACAATAAAGAACTCTCACTGTCTAGCATTCAAACCCTAGAGCAAACAATGCAAAGAATGATTTTTTTTTTTGGGTGGGGTGGGAGCTTTGGGAAAGAAGCTCACCCACCCCACCAAAAGAAAAAAGCCCTGGAACTACAAGTCCCAGAAGGCCAAGAGGCCCGGCGCCTGCGCACTGGCTGCCCTGCTGCAGGGCTGGCCCGGGAGCTGTCAATCAAAGGCTGGCTGCGCGTGCGCACACGCATCCCTGGACCAGAAAACAGCTGCTGCCGGATATCCAACAGCAACAAGAGGCAGGGAGCATCGCTAGAATTATGAAAGATCGCACACAGGAGCTGAGGAGCGTAAGCAAATAGATGTATTAGCATAAATGCAAAGAAAAAAAGAAGCATTTTTTTTTTGGTGGGGTTAGGAGGGAGAGAATGTCTACCTTTTGTCTTTTAAAAAAAAAACAACCTAATTTTTTTGCTGGTGGCAAACCCTCTTCACCCCAGAATAATTGATTTATGATCTATTTAATTCCATTTTTTTAAAGCATTGCAGCATTGGGCTAAGATGGGGGAAGAGACAGAAGACACTCCAAAAAAAAAAAAAAATCCCTCCCCCAGTTGAGCAGTCAAAGAAAAAAACAGTTTATTTGCAACAGGCTATTTCTCAGTCAAATCACAAAGCCAGTCTCTACAATTGTGACCCTGCAGTTGCAGGGAGAATAAAATATGATATTACAGAATGGATTGTTGCAAAAAGACAGGGAGAGGGAGAGGGAGAGGGAGAGAGAGAGACAGGGAGCACGGGAATAATGGATTGGGAGATTCATTTACTGATCCCTTTGGTGCTGGAAACACATTTTATTTTCCCCCCCTCCCCTCCCCTCCCCTCCCCATTTTATTTCTGCGTGCAGGATGGATGGGGACAAAATTTCTTTCCGATAAGACTGTGCAATTTCCCTTTCTTTCCAAGCGATGCTTTTATTCCGCAAGTGCTTGATGTCCACAGATCCGGATTTGATCTGTGTAAGAGGAGGCGCAGGAGAGAGAGAGAGAGAGAGAGAGAGCGAGAGATGGTTGGAAACGACAATCCATCTCCCTTTTATGGGCCTTTCTTAACCTTGCACAGCTCGGGGGGCGAATCGATGGCAGGTGATTTATTGTTTCCATGGGGCTCAAAGAAACAGTTCTCGCACTTGCAAAATGGCTGTGTGTGTGTGTGTTTGGCTTCAGATAACACAGATGCGTGGCATTTGCCTCTTAAGACCAGAAGTCCGACGAACCTTCGCACCACCTCACTCCCTTTCCTGAGCCTTTTTTTGTGGCTCAAGGGATCTGACGGACAGACAGAGAGAGAGAGAGAGAGAGTGAGAGAGAGAGATATATAGGCCTGGAGAGCAGGGAGATGTGAGACAAATGCAGACTTTATGAACCAGACACCGAGCAGTCCAAATAAAACCAGGTGCACGTCCAACCAAGACTCGCACCAGCCCACAGAGGGGCGAGGATGAGGCAAACACCCTGTGCTGATTTCCTCCAGGCTGCCGGAAGGGAAATTCAATTTTCCTGGGGTGTATCAGTGAGGGGTGTGGGGTATATCAGTGTGTTACAGTGAGGGGTGTGGGGTATATCAATGTTACAGTGAGGGGTGTGGGGTATATCAGTGTGTTACAGTGAGGGGTGTGGGGTATATCAGCGTTACAGTGAGGGGTGTGGGGTATATCAGTGTGTTACAGTGAGGGGTGTGGGGTATATCAGTGTGTTACAGTGAGGGGTGTGGGGTATATCAGCGTTACAGTGAGGGGTGTGGGGTATATCAGTGTGTTACAGTGAGGGGTGTGGGGTATATCAGTGTGTTACAGTGAGGGGTGTGGGGTATATCAGTGTGTTACAGTGAGAGGTGTGGGGTATATCAGTGTTACAGTGAGGGGTGTGGGGTATATCAGTGTTACAGTGAGGGGTGTGGGGTATATCAGTGTTACAGTGAGGGGGTGTGGGGTATATCAGTGTTACAGTGAGGGGTGTGGGGTATATCAGTGTTACAGTGAGGGGGTGTGGGGTATATCAGTGATACAGTGAGGGGTGTGGGGTATATCAGTGTTACAGTGAGGGGTGTGGGGTATATCGGTGTTACAGTGAGGGGTGTGGGGTACATCAGTGTTACAGTGAGGGGTGTGGGGTATATCAGTGTTACAGTGAGGGGTGTGGGGTATATCAGTGTTACAGTGAGGGGTGTGGGGTATATCAGTGTTACAGTGAGGGGTGTGGGGTATATCAGTGTTACAGTGAGGGGTATGGGGTATATCAGTGTTAGTGAGGGGTGTGGGGTATATCAGTGTTACAGTGAGGGGTGTGGGGTATATCAGTGTTACAGTGAGCGGTGTGGGGTATATCAGTGTTACAGTGAGGGGTGTGGGGTATATCAGTGTTACAATAGATTTATGAATGGATCTGCCCAGGGCAGTTACAGGGGGTTAGATACAAAATAAAGCTCCCCCTACACTGTCCCATCAAACACTCCCAGGGCAGGTACAGCACGGGGTTAGATACAGAGTAAAGCTCCCTCTACACTGTCCCATCAAACACCCCCAGGGCAGGTACAGCACGGGGTTAGATACAGAGTAAAGCTCCCTCTACACTGTCCCATCAAACACTTCCAGGGCAGGTACAACACGGGGTTAGATACAGAGTAAAGCTCCCTCTACACTGTCCCATCAAACACTTCCAGGGCAGGTACAACACGGGGTTAGATACAGAGTAAAGCTCCCTCTACACTGTCCCATCAAACACTCCCAGGGCAGGTACAGCACGGGGTTAGATACAGAGTAAAGCTCCCTCTACACTGTCCCATCAAACACTCCCAGGGCAGGTACAGCACGGGGTTAGATACAGAGTAAAGCTCCCTCTACACTGTCCCATCAAACTCTCCCAGGGCAGGTACAGGGGGTTAGATACAGAGTAAAGCTCCCCCTACACTGTCCCATCAAACACTCCCAGGGCAGGTACAGGGGGTTAGATACAGAGTAAAGCTCCCCCTACACTGTCCCATCAAACACTCCCAGGGCAGGTACAGCACGGGGTTAGATACAGAGTAAAGCTCCCCCTACACTGTCCCATCAAACACTCCCAGGGCAGGTACAGCACGGGTTTGATTGAGAAAGTTAGGCCGGGGATAGATGTGGGGCCTGCTCTGTGTGTGTGTGTGCGGGGCTGGGAGTCTCGCGGAATATCTTCCTTGAAACACATCCATTGAGAGCATTTGTTTGTACGAACATCGGCAAGTGTCGTTCGGGATTGTCAGCCGGCCTCTCGAGCCTCATTTCCGGCTGTTTGATGTTGTGTCTGCCTGTTTTCCATTTTTGTCTTCCTGTCCTATTTCTTTTCCGTTGTTCCTTATTACTTGCTTGTTTTTTCATTTGTTTTCCGTCTGAATGCTTAAATGTCGCTGGATTGCTGAGCGGAACCGCACATAAACTTCGACCTGTGAGGTTGGTGATGACCCTACTACGACCTTCAAACCCTGACCTCCTCCCCCACCCCCCCCCTCCCCCCACCTCTTCCTTGCCCCCTGGCACCGAACAGTTTTTAAAATATATTTGTTCCCGTTTTGTGGGCCGAGCAGACATTTTTTGCCTGACCCTAATCGCACTCGAGAAGAACATCAGAAATAGGAGCAGGAGTCGGCCATTCGGCCCCTCGAGCCTGCTCCGCCATTTAATACGATCATGGCTGATCTGATCATGGACTCAGCTCCACTTCCCCGCCCGCTCCCCGTAACCCTTCACTCCCTTATCGCTCAAAAATCTGTCTATCTCCACCTTAAATATATTCAATGTCCCAGCCTCCACAGCTCTCTGGGGCAGAGAATTCCACAGAGTTACAACCCTCTGAGAGAAGAAATTCCTCCTCATCTCAGTTTTAAATGGGCGGCCCCTTATTCTAAGACCATGCCCCCTAGTTCTAGTCTCCCCCATCAGTGGGAACATCCTCTCTGCATCCACCTTGTCGAGCCCCCTCATAATCTGATACGTTTCGATAAGATCACCTCTCATTCTTCTGAACTCCAATGAGTAGAGGCCCAACCTCCTCAACCTTTCCTCATAAGTCAACCCCCTCATCCCCGGGATCAACCGAGTGAACCTTCTCTGAACTGCCTCCAGAGCAAGTGTATCCTTTTCGTAAATACGGAGAGCAAAACTGCACGCAGTACTCCAGGTGTGGCCTCACCAATACCCTGTATAACTGGAGCAAGACTTCCCTGCTTTTAAGGTGGTTAGTAGCCTTCTTGAACCGCTGCAGGCTATAAGGTTTGGTACAACTGAGTATTTCAGGGGCAGTTAAGAAACATAGAAAATAGGTGCAGGAGTAGACCATTCGGCCCTTCGAGCCTGCACCACCATTCAATATGATCATGACTGATCATTCACCTCAGTGTCCCATTCCTGCTTTCTCTCCATACCCCTTGATCCCTTTAGCCGTAAGGGCCATATCTAACTCCCTTTTGAATATGTTTAGTGAATTGGCCTCAACAACTTTCTGTGGTGGAGAATTCCACAGGTTCACCACTCTCTGAGTAAAGAAGTTTCTCCTCATCTCGGTCCAAAAAGGCTTACCCCTTATCCTTAGACTGTGTGACCCCTGGTTCTGGACTTCCCCAACATTGGGAACATTCTTCCTGCATCTAACCTATCTAAACCCGACAGAATTTTATATGTTTCTATGAGATCCCCTCTCATTCTTCTAAACTCCAGTGAATACAGGCCCACTCGATCCAGTCTCTCCTCATATGTCAGTCCTGCCAACCCGGGGAATCAGTCTGGTGAACCTTCGCTGCACTCCCTCAATAGCAAGTGTCAACCACATTGCTATGGGTCTGGAGTTACATATACAGGTCAGACCGAGTGCAGATTTCCGTCCCTAAAGGACATTGGTGAAACAGATGATTCAGGTAGTTTCAACGCCTCAATTTCAAAATTCTCATCCTCATTTTCAAATCCCTCCATGACCCTCGCCCCTCCCTATCTCTGTAACCTCCTCCAGCCCCTACACCCCTCCCTTTCTCTGTAACCTCCTCCAGCCCCTACACCCCTCCCTGTCTCTGTAACCTCCTCCAGCCCCTACACCCCTCCCTGTCTCTGTAACCTCCTCCAGCCCCTACACCCCTCCATATCTCTGTAACCTCCTCCAGCCCCTACACCCCTCCCTATCTCTGTAACCTCCTCCAGCCCCTACACCCCTCCCTGTCTCTGTAACCTCCTCCAGCCTCTACACCCCTCCATATCTCTGTAACCTCCTCCTGCCCCTACACCCCTCCCTGTCTCTGTAACCTCCTCCAGCCCCTACACCCCTCCCTATCTCTGTAACCTCCTCCAGCCCCTACACCCCCTCCCTATCTCTGTAACCTCCTCCAGCCCCTACACCCCTCCCTATCTCTGTAACCTCCTCCAGTCCCTACACCCCTCCCTATCTCTGTAACCTCCTCCAGCCCCTACACCCCTCCCTATCTCTGTAACCTCCTCCAGCCCCACAACCCCCCGAGATGTCTGCACTCCTCTAATTCTGCCCTCCTGACCATCCCTGATTATAACACTCCACCATCGGAGGCCGTGCCTTCTGTTGCCTGGGCCCCGAGCTCTGGAACTCCCTCCCTAAACCTCTCCGCCTCTCTACCTCTCTCTCCTCCTTCGAGACGCTCCTTAAAACCGACCTCTTTGACCCAGCTTTTGGTCACCTGCGGTAATTTCTCCTTGTGTGGCTCGGAGTCAAATTTTTAATCTGATAACACTCCTGTGAAGCGCCTTGTGATGCTTCACTACGGTAAAGGCGCTATATAAATCCAGGTTGTGGTTGTTGTCACTAGCTTTTTATTCCAGTTTTTTTTAAATTCGTTCCTGGGATGTGGGCGTCTCTGGCAAGGCCCAGCATTTATTGCCCATCCCTCATCGCCCCTTGAGAAGGTGGTGGTGAGCCCCCTTCTTGAACCGCTGCAGTCCGGGTGGTGAAGGTGCTCCCACAGTGCTGTTAGGGAGGGAGTTCCAGGATTGTGACCCAGCGACGATGAAGGAACGGCCGATATATTTCCAAGTGGGGATGGTGTGTGACTGGGAGGGGAACGTGGAGATGGTGGTGTTCCCATGGACCTGCTGCCCTTGACCTTCTGGGCGGTAGAGGTCGCGGGTTTGCTGGTGAAGAAGCCTTGGCCAGTTGCCGCGGTGCATCTTGTGGATGGTACACACTGCAGCCAGGGGGCGCCGGTGGTGGAGGGAGTGAGTGTTGAAGGTGGTGGGGAGCGTGTCGATCGAGCGGGGCTGCTTTGTCCTGGATGGTGTCGAGCTTCTCGAGTGTTTGTTGGAGCTGCAACTCATCCAGGCAAGTGGAGAGTGTTCCCTCACACTCCTGACTTGTGTCTTGTCGATGGTGGGAAGGCTTTGGGGAGTCAGGAGGTGAGACACTGGTCACAGAATACCCAGCCTCTGACCCGCTCTTGTGCCCCACAGTGTTTATGTGTCTGGTCCAGTTCAGTTTCTGGTCAATGGTGACCCCCGGGATGTTGATGGTGGAGGGATTCGGCCATGGTAATGCCGCTGAATGTCGAGGGGAGGTGGTTAGACCCTCCCTTGTTGGAGATGGTCATTGCCCGACACTTGTGTGGCGTTATCCACTTTGGCGGCAAACACAGGAAAGCAGAATATTATCTGAATGGTGACAGATTAGGAAAAGGGGAGGTGCAACGAGACCTGGGTGTCATGGTACATCAGTCATTGAAGGTTGGCATGCAGGTACAGCAGGTGGTGAAGAAAGCAAATGGCATGTTGGCCTTCATAGTGAGGGGATTTGAGTACAGGGGCAGGGAGGTGTTGCTACAGTTGTACAGGGCCTTGGTGAGGCCACACCTGGAATATTGTGTACAGTTTTGGTCTCCTAATCTGAGAAAGGACGTTCTTGCTATTGAGGGAGTGCAGCGAAGGTTCACCAGACTGATTCCCGGGGTGGCAGGACTGACATATGAAGAAAGACTGCATCGACTGGGCCTGTATTCACTGGAGTTTAGAAGGATGAGAGGGGATCTCATAGAAACATATAAAATTCTGACGGGACTGGACAGGTTAGATGCAGGAAGAATTTTCCCGATGTTGGGGAAGTCCAGAACCAGGGGTCACAGTCTAAGGATAAGGGGTAAGCCATTTAGGACCGAGATGAGGAGAAACTTCTTCACTCGGAGAATTGTGAACCTGTGGAATTCTCTACCACAGAAAGTTGTTGAGGCCAATTCGTTAGATATATTCAAAAGGGAGTTAGATGCGGCCCTTACGGCTAAAGGGATCAAGGAGTATGGAGAGAAAGCAGGAATGGAGTACTGAAGTTGCATGATCAGCCATGATCATATTGAATGGTGGTGCAGGCTCGAAGGGCCGAATGGCCTGTACCAGTCAGTGTACAGATATCTCCCTGAGGGAGAGGGACTGAGAGACAGCAGTCAGTGTACAGATATCTCCCTGAGGGAGAGGGACTGAGAGACACCATTCAGTGCACAGATATCTCCCTGAGGGAGAGGGGACTGAGAGACACCAGTCAGTGTGCAGATATCTCCCTGAGGGAGAGGGGACTGAGAGACACCAGTCAGTGTACAGATATCTCCCTGAGGGAGAGGGGACTGAGAGACACCATTCAGTGCACAGATATCTCCCTGAGGGAGAGGGGGACTGAGAGACACCAGTCAGTGTACAGATATCTCCCTGAGGGAGAGGGGACTGAGAGACACCAGTCAGTGTACAGATATCAGTAATGTTGGGGAGGGCATCAAACAGGAAATTAGGGGTGCGTGCAATAAAGGTGCAGCAGTTATAATGGGTGACTTTAATATGCACATAGATTGGGCTAACCAAACTGGAAGCAATACGGTGGAGGAGGATTTCCTGGAGTGCATAAGGGATGGTTTTCTAGACCAATATGTCGAGGAACCAACTAGGGGGGAGGCCATCTTAGACTGGGTGTTGTGTAATGAGAGAGGATTAATTAGCAATCTCGTTGTGCGAGGCCCCTTGGGGAAGCGTGACCATAATATGGTGGAATTCTACATTGGGATGGAGAATGAAGCAGTTAATTCAGAGACCATGGTCCAGAACTTAAAGAAGGGTAACTTTGAAGGTATGAGGCGTGAATTAGCTGGGATGGATTGGCGAATGATACTTAAGGGGTTGACTGTGGATGGGCAATGGCAGATATTTAGAAACCGCATGGATGAACTACAACAATTGTACATTCCTGTCTGGCATAAAAATAAAAAAGGGAAGGTGGCTCAACCGTGGCTATCAAGGGAAATCAGGGATAGTATTAAAGCCAAGGAAGTGGCATACAAATTGGCCAGAAATAGCAGCGAACCTGGGGACTGGGAGAAATTTAGAACTCAGCAGAGGAGGACAAAGGGTTTGATTAGGGCAGGGAAAATGGAGTATGAGAAGAAGCTTGCAGGGAACATTAAGACGGATTGCAAAAGTTTCTATAGATATGTAAAGAGAAAAAGGTTAGTAAAGACAAACGTAGGTCCCCTGCAGTCAGAATCAGGGGAAGTCATAACGGGGAACAAAGAAATGGCGGACCAATTGAACAAGTACTTTGGTTCGGTATTCACTGAGGAGGACACGAACAACCTTCCGGTTATAAAAGGGGTCGGGGGGTCTTGTAAGGAGGAGGAGGAACTGAGGGAAATCCTTATTAGCCGGGAAATTGTGTTGGGGAAATTGATGGGATTGAAGGCCGATAAATCCCCGGGGCCTGATGGACTGCATCCCAGAGTACTTAAGGAGGTGGCCTTGGAAATAGTGGATGCGTTGACAGTCATTTTCCAACATTCCATTGACTCTGGATCAGTTCCTATGGAGTGGAGGGTAGCCAATGTAACCCCACTTTTTAAAAAAGGAAGGAGAGAGAAAACAGGGAATTATAGACCGGTCAGCCTGACATCGGTAGTGGGTAAAATGATGGAATCAATTATTAAGGATGTCATAGCAGTGCATTTGGAAAGAGGTGACATGATAGGTCCAAGTCAGCATGGATTTGTGAAAGGGAAATCATGCTTGACAAATCTTCTGGAATTTTTTGAGGATGTTTCCAGTAGAGTGGACAAGGGAGAACCAGTTGATGTGGTGTATTTGGACTTTCAGAAGGCGTTCGACAAGGTCCCACACAAGAGATTGATGTGCAAAGTTAGAGCACATGGAATTGGGGGTAGTGTACTGACATGGATTGAGAACTGGTTGTCAGACAGGAAGCAAAGAGTAGGAGTAAATGGGGACTTTTCAGAATGGCAGGCAGTGACTAGTGGGGTACCGCAAGGTTCTGTGCTGGGGCCCCAGCTGTTTACACTGTACATTAATGATTTAAATGAGGTGATTAAATGTAGTATCTCCAAATTTGCGGATGACACTAAGTTGGGTGGCAGTGTGAGCTGTGAGGAGGATGCTATGAGGCTGCAGAGTGACTTGGATAGGTTAGGTGAGTGGGCAAATGCATGGCAGATGAAATATAATGTGGATAAATGTGAGGTTATCCACTTTGGTGGTAATAACAGAGAGACAGACTATTACCTGAATGGTGACAGATTAAGAAAAGGGGAGGTGCAAAGAGACCTGGGTGTCATGGTACATCAGTCATTGAAGGTTGGCATGCAGGTATAGCAGGCGGTTAAGAAAGCAAATGGCATGTTGGCCTTCATCGCAAGGGGATTTGAGTACAGGGGCAGGGAGGTGTTGCTACAGTTGTACAGGGCCTTGGTGAGGCCACACCTGGAGTATTGTGTACAGTTTTGGTCTCCTAACCTGAGGAAGGACATTCTTGCTATTGAGGGAGTGCAGCAAAGGTTCACCAGACTGATTCCCGGGATGGCGGGACTGATCTATCAAGAAAGACTGGATCAACTGGGCTTGTATTCACTGGAGTTCAGAAGAATGAGAGGGGACCTCATAGAAACATTTAAAATTCTGACAGGGTTAGACAGGTTAGATGCAGGAAGAATGTTCCCAATGTTGGGGAAGTCCAGAACCAGGGGTCACAGTCTGAGGATAAGGGGTAAGCCATTTAGGACCGAGATGAGGAGAAACTTCTTCACCCAGAGAGTGGTAAACCTGTGGAATTCTCTACCACAGAAAGTTGTTGAGGCCAATTCACTAAATATATTCAAAAAGGAGTTAGATGAAGTCCTTACTACTAGGGGGATCAAGGGGTATGGTGAGAAAGCAGGAATGGGGTACTGAAGTTGAATGTTCAGCCATGAACTCATTGAATGGCGGTGCAGGCTAGAAGGGCCGAATGGCCTACTCCTGCACCTATTTTCTATGTTTCTATGTTTCTATCTCTCTGAGGGAGAGGGGACTGAGATACACCAGTCAGTGTATAGATATCTCCCTGAGGGAGAGGGGACTGAGAGACACCAGTCAGTGAACAGATATCTCCCTGAGGGAGAGAGGGTTGTGGTATTCGCCACACTTGACCATCACTGGGGTTGATTCCTTCCCCTCCCCCTCCTCTCCCTCCAAACCGCCTCGATGCTTGCTGCCTCTGTTGTTTCCAGGCTCTGAGTCTGCTTCTCTGCCACAGGGTAAAGACAGCGATGATGACGACGAGGTGGTCCATGTCGATCGCGACCATTTCATGGATGAGTTCTTCGAGCAGGTGAGCGGCCCGTTATATGGAGGGGCTCGAGACACTGGGGTTGTTCCCCTTGGAGCAGAGAAGGTTTAGGGGAGATTTGATAGAGGGGTTCCAAATCATGGAGGCTTTTGATGGAATAAATCAGGAGGAACACCTCCCAGTGTCGGAGGCTGGGTAACCAGAGGGACACAGATTTAAGGCGATTGGGAACAGAACCCGAGGGGCAGATGAGGAGAATGTTGTTACGCAGCGAGTTGTTGTGATCGGGAACGCGCTGCCTGAAAGGGCGGTGGGAGCAGATTCAATAGTGACCTTCAAACCGGGGAATTGGTAAATTTGCAAGACTGTGGGTACAGAATGGGGCAGTGGGATTAGTTTGAGGATTGATACAGGACTGTGGATACAGAGTGGGGCAGTGGGATTAGTTTGGGGATTGATACAGGGCTATGGGGAGAGAGTGGGGCAGTGGGATTAGTTTGGGGATTGATACAGGGCTATGGGGAGAGAGTGGGGCAGTGGGATTAGTTTGGGGATTGATACAGGGCTATGGGGAGAGACTGGGGCAGTGGGATTAGTTTGGGGATTGATACAGGGCTATGGGGAGAGAGTGGGGCAGTGGGATTAGTTTGGGGATTGATACAGGGCTATGGGGAGAGAGTGGGGCAGTGGGATTAGTTTGGGGATTGATACAGGGCTATGGGGAGAGAGTGGGGCAGTGGGATTAGTTTGGGGATTGATACAGGGCTATGGGGAGAGAGTGGGGCAATAGGATTAGTTTGGGGATTGATACCGGGCTATGGGGAGAGAGCGGGGCAGTGGGATTAGTTTGGCATTGATACAGGGCTATGGGGAGAGAGCGGGGCAGTGGGATTAGTTTGGGACTGATACAGAGCTATGGGGAGAGAGTGGGGCAGTGGGATTAGTTTGGGGATTAATACAGGGCTATGGGGAGAGAGCGCGGCAGTGGGATTAGTTTGGGACTGATACAGAGCTATGGGGAGAGAGTGGTGCAGTGGGATTAGTTTGGGACTGATTATGGGGAGAGAGCGGGACAGTGGGATTAGTTTGGGACTGATATGGGGAGAGAGCGGGGCAGTGTGATTAGTTTGGGGATTGATGCAGAGCTATGGGGAGAGAGTGGGGCAGTGGGATTAGTTTGGGACTGATTATGGGGAGAGAGCGGGACAGTGGGATTAGTTTGGGATTGGTACAGGACTATGGGGAGAGAGCGGGGCAGTGGGATTAGTTTGGGATTGATACAGGGCTATGGGGAGAGAGCAGGGCAGTGGGATTAGTTTGGGACTGATTATGGGGAGAGAGCGGGACAGTGGGATTAGTTTGGGACTGATACAGGGCTATGGGGAGAGAGCGGGGCAGTGGGATTAGTTTGGGGATTGATACAGGGCTATGGGGAGAGAGCGGGGCAGTGGGATTAGTTTGGGGATTGATACAGGACTATGGGGAGAGAGCGGGGCAGTGGGATTAGTTTGGGGATTGATACAGGACTCTGGGGGAAGAGCGGGGCAGTGGGATTAGTTTGGGGATTGATACAGGACTATGGGGAGAGAGCGGGGCAGTGGGATTAGTTTGGGGATTGATACAGGACTATGGGGAGAGAGCGGGGCAGTGGGATTAGTTTGGGGATTGATACAGGGCTATGGGGAGAGAGCGGGGCAGTGGGATTAGTTTGGGGATTGATACAGGACTATGGGGAGAGAGCGGGGCAGTGGGATTAGTTTGGGGATTGATACAGGACTATGGAGAGAGAGCGGGGCAGTGGGATTAGTTTGGGGATTGATACAGGACTATGGGGAGAGAGCGGGATAGTGGGATTAGTTTGGGGATTGATACAGGACTATGGGGAGAGAGCGGGGCAATGGGATTTGTTGGGGATCGGCCTGGAATGGGGTCACTCATGCGAGTTTGAACTATCTCTGCAGGTTGAGGAAATCCGTAACTGTATCGAGAAACTCTCGGAGGATGTGGAGAGGGTGAAGAAACAACACAGTGCGATCCTGGCAGCCCCAAACCCCGATGACAGTAAGTGGAAGGGTTCATCGGCCTCAGGCGGCAGGGTTGGGGCGGGAGAGGGCTGTCCGTGGGGTGGGAGGAGCGGGGCGCGAAGGGGGTCACCGGAAGGCATTGGAACCGAGGGTTTCTGACGCCACCCCCGCACAAATGTCCACATGGGAAACCCGGCTTTCCCAGAATTCCCCAGCAGCCAATCAGGCTCTTGCGTCCTACGATTCCAGCCATCTGATTGGCCTGGCCCCTGTACAGTCAGGCCGCCCAATGTGGGACTCAGCACCCCCCCCCCAATACACACACACTGAGCAGGAAAGGGTCAGGCTTCATTCCCGGCCTAGTGCCGAGTTGGCCTGATCTCGCGTCCGGTGTGGGACTCAGCCCCCGTCACACACGCGCACACACACACACGCAATGGGCAGGAAAGGCCCAGGCTTCATTCCCGGCCTAGTGCCGAGTTGGCCTGATCTCGCGCCCGGTGTGGGACTTAGCCCCACACACATGCACACACGCAATGGGCAGGAAAGGGCCAGGCTACATTCCCGGCCTAGTGCTCAGTTAGCATGATCTCGCGCCCAGAGTGTGGTTGATGATGAAGAAGAAAGCTGCGGACTGCAGGGAGATATCGATGAACTGGTCAGGTGGGCAGAACAGGGGCAAATGGAATTCAACCCGGATAAGTGTGAGGTAATGCATTTGGGGAGGTCTAACAAGGCGAGGGAACACACATTAAATGGTAGGACACTGAGAGGTGTAGAGGAACAGAGAGACCTTGGAGTGCAGGTCCACAGATCCCTGAAGGCAGCAGGCCAGGTAGATCAGGTGGTTAAGAAGGCACACGGGATACTTGCCTTTATTGGCCGAGGCATGGAATACAAGAGCAGGGGGAGGGTTATGCTTGAACTGTATAAAACACTGGGTTAGGCCACAGCTGGAGTACTGCGTGCAGTTCTGGTCACCACATTACAGGAAAGATGTGATTGCACTGGAGAGGGTACAGAGGAGATTTACCAGGATGTTGCACTGGAGAGGGTGCAGAGGAGATTTACCAGGATGTTGCACTGGAGAGGGTGCAGAGGAGATTTACCAGGATGTTGCACTGGAGAGAGTACAGAGGAGATTTACCAGGATGTTGCACTGGAGAGGGTACAGAGGAGATTTACCAGGATGTTGCACTGGAGAGGGTGCAGAGGAGATTTACCAGGATGTTGCACTGGAGAGAGTACAGAGGAGATTTACCAGGATGTTGCACTGGAGAGGGTACAGAGGAGATTTACCAGGATGTTGCACTGGAGAGGGTACAGAGGAGATTTACCAGGATGTTG
>NW_027250842.1:1067648-1095148 GCF_044704955.1 Pristiophorus japonicus | reverse complement strand
GGACTGAAGTGCGACCAGAAATTGAGGAGCAGCCCCTTCAGATATTGGATCAATAGCTCTACAAACGTGTGAGCAGACTCTCTCTGATTGGATGGCGGAACTGGCTCGAGGGGCTGAAAGGCCTCCTCCTGCTCTTGTGTGCCACGAGTGCAGGATACGCACCATCCCTCGAGGAATCATCGGCAGCAGGAATGGGGCGGCAGTGGGGGCAAATGTGGTCCCATCCTGAGCACGATCGGGGCAGCGGGTTGTTCCAGGATAATACAACAAGCAGATAGCTTAGCAGTAGATGTCTGCCCTGGCTCAGTGCGTCTCTTACACTCTTCCCTCACCTCTCCGCCCGAAGGGTCGTCCTTTCAACCCCCGCGGAGACACGAGCCCTCAGAATCCAGGCTGCAACTTCTCGGTTACCAGTACTGAGGGAGCACCGCACTGTCGGAGGGGCAGTACTGAGGGAGCACCGCACTGTCGGAGGGGCAGTACTGAGGGAGGACCGCACTGCGCTGTCGGAGGGGCAGTACTGAGGGAGCACCGCACTGTTGGAGGGGCAATACTGAGGGAGGACCGCACTGCGCTGTCGGAGGGGCAGTACTGAGGGAGCACCGCACTGTTGGAGGGGCAATACTGAGGGAGCACCGCACTGTTGGAGGGGCAGTACTGAGGGAGCACCGCACTGTTGGAGGGGCAGTACTGAGGGAGCACTGCACTGTTGGAGGGGCAATACTGAGGGAGTGCCGTACTGCGCTGTCGGAGAGGCAGTACTGAGGGACACCGCACTGTTGGAGGGGGCAGTATTGAGGGAGCGCCGCACTGTCGGAGGGGCAGTACTGAGGGAGCGCCGCACTGTCGGAGGGGCAGTACTGAGGGAGCACCGCACTGTTGGAGGGGCAATACTGAGGGAGCACCGCACTGTTGGAGGGGCAGTACTGAGGGAGTGCCGCACTGTCGGAGGGGCAGTACTGAGGGAGCACCGCACTGTCGGAGGGGCGGTACTGAGGGAGCGCAGTACTGTCGGAGGGGCAGTACTGAGGGAGCGCAGTACTGTCGGAGGGGCAGTACTGAGGGAGCACCGCACTGTCGGAGGGGCAGTACTGAGGGAGCGCCGTACTGCACTGTCGGAGGGGCAGTACTGAGGGAGTGCCGCACTGTCGGAGGGGCAGTACTGAGGGAGCACCGCACTGTCGGAGGGGCAGTACTGAGGGAGGACCGCACTGCGCTGTCGGAGGGGCAGTACTGAGGGAGCACCGCACTGCGCTGTCGGAGGGGCAGTACTGAGGGAGGACCGCACTGCGCTGTCGGAGGGGCAGTACTGAGGGAGCACCGCACTGTCGGAGGGGCAGTACTGAGGGAGCGACGCACTGTCGGAGGGGCAGTACTGAGGGAGCACCGCACTGTCGGAGGGGCGGTACTGAGGGAGCGCAGTACTGTCGGAGGGGCAGTACTGAGGGAGCACCGCACTGTCGGAGGGGCAGTACTGAGGGAGGACCGCACTGCGCTGTCGGAGGGGCAGTACTGAGGGAGCACCGCACTGCGCTGTCGGAGGGGCAGTACTGAGGGAGGACCGCACTGCGCTGTCGGAGGGGCAGTACTGAGGGAGCACCGCACTGTCGGAGGGGCGGTACTGAGGGAGCGCAGTATTGTCGGAGGGGCAGTACTGAGGGAGCGCAGTACTGTCGGAGGGGCAGTACTGAGGGAGCACCGCACTGTCGGAGGGGCAGTACTGAGGGAGCGCCGTACTGCACTGTCGGAGGGGCAGTACTGAGGGAGTGCCGCACTGTCGGAGGAGCAGTACCGAGGGAGTGCCGCACTGTCGGAGGGGCAGTACTGAGGGAGTGCCGCACTGTCGGAGGGGCAGTACCGAGGGAGTGCCGCACTGTTGACGTGGAACACGCTGCCACAGGGAGTAGCTGAGGCGAGTAGCTTGGATGTGTTTGCGGGGAAGCTGGATAGACACAGGAGGGAGAAAGGAATGGAAGGTAGTGTTGCCGGGTGAGACGGAGAGGTGTAGGAAGAGGCTCGTGTGGAGCATAAACCCCGGCACGGGACGGTGGGGCTCGATGACCTGTTTCAGTGCTGTCGGTGCTGTTTGATAAGATGTACCTGTGGTGTCTTCCTTCTGTCTCTTCAGAAATTAAGCAGGAACTGGAGGATTTAACGGCCGACATCAAGAAAACCGCCAATAAAGTCCGCTCCAAGTTAAAAAGTGAGTGAGCCATCTGTTGTGTCTTTAGATGCTCTGATCATAAGTCCATGAGGCAGTGTGTTGTACATGAACTATAGTGACCTGAGTCCTTTATTGGTAACTCCAGAGTGAGGTTCACACCTGGTGGCTGGCCTTTTACACTAGGCCTGGCACACCTGTACAGGTAAGCTACAAGTCTCCCACTGCGGTGCCCTCTGGTGGCACATCGTATGTAACAGTACAAGCAGTCAACAGGTCTGGATCCGTGACACCATCCTTGTTGGGGAAAGTGCGAGGTGGGCTTGTGTCCGGATACCCCTCGGTGCGTTGCCCATCCCGTTTGGAAGAACACCAGTGCCCGATACGGAATCCCAGAATGCTGCAGTGCAGGAGGACGCCATTCGGCCCATCGATCCTGTGCCGGCTCTGTGCCAGAGCGATCCAATTAGTCCCCCTCCCCGCCACTCCCTGCTCTTTCCCCGCAGCTCTGTGAAATTTCACCCGGCAAGTATTGATCCAATTCCCCGGTTTGAAGGTCACGATTGAATCTGCTTCCCACCGCCCCTTTCAGCCAGCGCGTTCCCGATCCCCAACAACTCGCTGCGTAACAACATTCTCCTCGTCTTCCCCCGAATCTTAATTCTGTGTCCCTCTGGTTACCCACCTTCCCGACACTCGAAACTGTTTCTCCTGATATACTCCGTCAAACCCCCTTGTGATTTCGAACCTTCCATCAAATCTCCCTTTAACCTTCTCTGCTCTAAGGAGAATAATCCCAGAGTCTCCAGTTTCCCCAAGTCACTGACGTCTCTCATCCCTCGTACCGTAGAAACATAGAAAATAGGTGCAGGAGCAGGCCATTCGGCCCTTCGAGCCTGCACCACCATTCAATAAGATCATGGCTGATCATTCCCTCAGTACCCCTTTCCTGCTTTCTCTCCATACCCCTTGATCCCTTTAGCCGTAAGGACCATATCTAACTCCCTTTTGAATATATCTAATGAACTGGCCTCAACAACTTTCTGTGGTAGAGAATTCCACAGGTTCACAATTCTCTGGGTGAAGAAGTTTCTCCTCATTTCGGTCCTAAATGGCTTACCCCTTATCCTTAGACTGTGACCCCTGGTTCTGGACTTCCCCAACATCGGGAACGTTCTTCCTGCGTCTAACCTGTCCAGTCCCGTCAGAATTTTATATGTTTCTATGACATCCCCTCTCATTCTTCTAAACTCCAGTGAATATAAGCCTAGTCGATCCAGGGAGGGATTCAAATTCCTGGGACATTGGAACCGGTTCTGGGGGAGGTGGGACCAGTACAAACCGGACGGTCTGCACCTGGGCAGGACCGGAACCAATGTCCTCGGGGGAGTGTTTGCTAGTGCTGTTGGGGAGGAGTTAAACTAATATGGCAGGGGGATGGGAACCAATGCAGGGAGACAGAGGGAAACAAAAAGGAGACAAAAGCAAAAGACAGAAAGGAGATGAGTAAAAGTGGAGGGCAGAGAAACCCAAGGCAAAAAACAAAAAGGGCCACTGAATATAAAGGGACTGCAAGAGGGATCAAAACTAAAAATCGGTTTAAAAACTAGGATTAAAACACTCTACCTAAACGTACGCAGCATTCGAAATAAAGTAAATGAGTTGACGGCACAAATCATTACAAATGGGTATGATTTGGTGGCCATTACAGAAACGTGGTTGCAGGGTGGCCAAGACTGGGAATTAAACATACAGGGGTATCTGACAATTCGGAAAGATAGACAAGGAGGGAAAGGAGGTGGGGTAGCTCTGTTAATAAAGGATGATATCAGGGCAGTTGTGAGAGACGATATTGGCTCTAATGAACAAAATGTTGAATCATTGTGGGTGGAGATTAGAGATTGTAAGGGGAAAAAGTCACTGGCGGGCGTAGTTTATAGGCCCCCAAATAATAACTTCACGGTGGGGCGGGCAATAATCAAGGAAATAATGGAGGCATGTGAAAAAGGAACGGCAGTAACCATGGGTGATTTTAACCTACATATCGATTGGTCAAATCAAATCGCACGGGGTAGCCTGGAGGAGGAATTCATAGAATGCATACGGGATTGTTTCTTCGAACAGTGTGTTACAGAACCTACAAGGGAGCAAGCGATCTTAGATCTGGTCCTGTGTAATGAGACAGGAATAATAAATGATCTCCTAGTAAAAAGATCCTCTCGGAATGAGTGATCACAGTATGGTTGAATTTGTAATACAGATTGAGGGTGAGGAAGTTGTGTCAGAAACGAGCGTACTATGCTTAAACAAAGGGGTCTACAGTGGGATGAGGGCAGAGTTGGCTAAAGTAGACTGGAAACACAGACTAAACGGTGGCACAATTGAGGAACAGTGGAGGACTTTTAAGGAGCTCTTTCATAGTGCTCAACAAAAATATATTCCAATGAAAAAGAAGGGCGGTAAGAGAAGGGATAACCAGCCGTGGATAACCAGGGAAATTAAGGAGAGTATCAAATTAAAAACCAATGCGTATAAGGTGGCCAAGGTTAGTGGGAAAATAGAAGATTGGAAAAATTTTAAACGGCAGCAAAGAATGACTAAGAAAGCAATAAAGAAAGGAAAGATAGATTACGAAGGTAAACTTGCGCAAAACATAAAAACGGATAGTAAAAGCTTTTACAGATATATAAAACGGAAAAGAGTAACTAAAGTAAATGTTGGTCCCTTAGAAGATGAGAAGGGGGATTTAATAATGGGAAATGTGGAAATGGCTGAGACCTTAAACAATTATTTTGCTTCGGTCTTCACAGTGGAAGACACAGAAACCATGCCAGAAATTGCTGGTCACAGGAATGTGGGAAGGGAGGACCTTGAGACAATCACTATCACTAGGGGGGTAGTGCTGGACAGGCTAATGGGACTCAAGGGAGACAAGTCCCCTGGTCCTGATGAAATGCATCCCAGGGTATTAAAAGAGATGGCGGAAGTTATAACAGATGCATTTGTTATAATCTACCAAAATTCTCTGGACTCTGGGGAGGTACCAGCGGATTGGAAAGCAGCTAATGTAACACCTCTGTTTAAAAAAAAAGGGGGCAGACAAAAGGCAGGTAACTATAGGCCGGTTAGTTTAACATCTGTAGTGGGGAAAATGCTTGAAACTATCATTAAGGAAGAAATAGCAGGACATCCAGATAGGAATAGTGCAATCAAGCAGACGCAGCATGGATTCATGAAGGGGAAATCATGTTTAACTAATTTACTGGAATTATTTGAGGATATAACGAGCATGGTGGATAGAGGTGTACCGATGGATGTGGTGTATTTAGATTTCCAAAAGGCATTCGATAAGGTGCCACACAAAAGGTTACTGCAGAACATAGAGGTACGCGGAGTCAGAGGAAATGTATTAGCATGGATAGAGAATTGGCTGATGAACAGAGAGCAGAGAGTCGGGATAAATGGGTCCTTTTCGGGTTGGAAATCGGTGGTTAGTGGTGTGCCACAGGGATCGGTGCTGGGACCACAACTGTTTACAATATACATAGATGACCTAGAGGAGGGGACAGAGTGTAGTGTAACAAAATTTGCAGATGACACTAAGATTAGTGGGAAAGCGGGTTGTGTAGAGGACACGGAGAGGCTGCAAAGAGATTTGGATAGGTTAAGCGAATGGGCTAAGGTTTGGCAGATGGAATACAATGTCGGAAAGTGTGAGGTCATCCTTGGGGGGGAAAAAAAACAAAAAAAGGGAATATTATTTGAATGGGGAGAAATTACAACATGCTGCGGTGCAGAGGGACCTGGGGGTCCTTGTGCATGAATCCCAAAAAGTTAGTTTGCAGGTGCAGCAGGTAATCAGGAAGGCGAATGGGATGTTGGCCTTCATTGCGAGAGGGATGGAGTACAAAAGCAGGGAGGTCCTGCTGCAACTGTACAGGGTATTGGTGAGGCCGCACCTGGAGTACTGCGTGCAGTTTTGGTCACCTTACTTAAGGAAGGATATACTGGCTTTGGAGGGGGTACAGAGACGATTCACTCGGCTGATTCCGGAGATGAGGGGGTTACCTTATGATGATAGATTGAGTAGACTGGGTCTTTACTCGTTGGAGTTCAGAAGGATGAGGGGTGATCTTATAGAAACATTTAAAATAATGAAAGGGATATACAAGATAGAGGCAGAGAGGTTGTTTCCACTGGTCGGGGAGACGAGAACTAGGGGGCACAGCCTCAAAATACGGGGGAGCCCATTTAAAACTGAGTTGAGAAGGAATTTCTTCTCCCAGAGGGTTGTGAATCTGTGGAATTCTTTGCCCAAGGAAGCAGTTGAGGCTAGCTCATTGAATGTATTCAAGTCACAGATAGATAGATTTTTAACCAATAAGGGAATTAAGGGTTACGGGGAGAGGGCGGGTAAGTGGAGCTGAGTCCACGGCCAGATCAGCCATGATCTTGTTGAATGGCGGAGCAGGCTCGAGGGGCTAGATGGCCTACTCCTGTTCCTAATTCTTATATTCTTATGTCTTTCTTCATCTGTCAGTCCTGCCATCCCGGGAATCAGTCTGGTGAACCTTCGCTGCACTCCCTCAATAGCAAGAATGTCCTTCCTCAGATTAGGAGACCAAAACTGAACACAATACTTCAGGTGTGGCCTCACCAAGGCCCTGTACAACTGTAGCAACACCTCCCTGCTCCTGTACTCAAATCCCCTCGCTATGAAGGCCAACATGCCATTTGCCTTCTTCACCACCTGCTGTACCTGCATGCCAACCTTCAATGACTGATGAACCATGACACCCAGGTCTCGTTGCACCTCCCCTTTTCCGAATTTGCTGCCATTCAGATAATATTCTGCCTTCCTGTTTTTGCCCCCAAAGTGGATAACCTCACATTTATCCACATTATACTGCATCTGCCATGCATTTGCCCACTCACCTAACCTGTCCAAGTCACCCTGCAGCCTTTTCGCATCCTCCTCACAGCTCACACCGCCACCCAGTTTCGTGTCATCTGCAAACTTGGAGATAGTACACTCAATTCCTTCGTCCAAATCGTGAATGTATATTGCATTCACCTGCAATGGCTTCTCTTCCCACCCCCACATCGTTACCTCTGGTGTCCCCCAAGGATCTCTCCTTGGCCTCCTCCTATCTCTCAGCTATATGCTGCCCCTTGGCGATATCGTCCGTAAACACGGAGTCAGTTTCCACATGTACGCTGACCACACCCAGCTCGACCCCTCCCCACCTTCTCTCGACCCCTCACCGGTCTCGAAATTGTCAGATTTCTTGTCCCACATCCAGTTCTGGATGAACAGAAATTTTCTTCAATGGAATATTGGGGGAAGACCGAAGCCATTATCTTCGGTCCCCGGCACAAACTGCGTTCCCTAACCACTGACTCCATCCCTCTCCCCAGCATCAACCTGAGAGTGAACCAGACTGTTCACAACCTCGCTGTCTTATCTGACCCCGAGATTAGCTTCTGACCCTGTCTCCGTTCCACCATCAAGATCACAAATTTCCCCCTCCGTAACATCGCCCATCTCCGCTCCCCCTTGCCCCAGCTCATCCGCTGCTGAAGCCCTCATCCCTGCCTCTGTCCCCTCCACACTCGACTATTCCAACGCACTCCTGGCCGGCCTCCCACATTCTACCCGACGTAAACTCGAGGTGATCCAAAACTCGGCTGCCCCCGTGTCCTAACTCGCACCGAGTCCCGCTCACCCATCACCCCCTGTGCTCACTGACCCCGTGTCCTAACTCGCACCGAGTCCCGCTCACCCATCACCCCCTGTGCTCGCTGCCCCATGTCCTAACTCACACCCAGTCCCACTCACCCATCACCCCCTGTGCTCACTGACCCCGTGTCCTAACTCACACCCAGTCCCACTCACCCATCACCCCCTGTGCTCGCTGACCCCGTGTCCTAACCCGCACCCAGTCCCGCTCACCCATCACCCCCTGTGCTCGCTGACCCCGTGTCCTAACTCACACCCAGTCCCGCTCACCCATCACCCCCTGTGCTCACTGACCTACATCGGCTCCCGGTTAAGCAACGCCTCGATTTCAAAATTCTCATCCTTGTTTTCAAATCACTCCATGGCCCTCGTCCCCTCCCTATCTCTGTAACCTCCTCCAGCCCCTACACCCCTCCCGATCGCTGCATCCTCCTCCAGCCCCTACAACCCTCCCTATCTCTGTAACCACCTCCAGCCCCTACACCCCTCCCTATCTCTGTAATCTCCTCCAGCCCCTACACCCCTCCCTATCTCTGTAACCTCCTCCAGCCCCACAACCCCCGAGATCTCTGCACTCCTCTAATTCTGCCCCCCTGACCATCCCTGATTATAATCGCTCCACCATCGGTGGCCGTGCCTTCTGTTGCCTGGGACCCCGAGCTCTGGAACTCCCTCCCTAAACCTCTCCGCCTCTCTACCCTCCTTTAAGGTGCTCCTTAAAACCTGCCTCTTTCGGGCAGGGAGGTGGAGCTGAGTCCATGATCGGATCAGCCATGATCGTATTAAATAGCGGAGCAGGCTCGAGGGGCCGAATGGCCGACTCCTGCTCCTATTTCTTATGTTCTCCTTGACCAAGCTTTTAGTCACATGCCCAAATTTCTCCTTATGTGTCTCGGTTTCAAATTTAGATTGATGATTGCTTCTGTCGAAGAGCCATGGGACCTTTTACTACGTTACAGGCTTTATACAAGTGTCATTAAGCAATTACCCATCGTGCACACACACTGGCTAAATTGCCCATCCTCATCTTTTGTTTTCAACCCCCCAGCCATTGAACAAAGCATTGAGCAGGAGGAGGGACAGAACAGATCGTCTGCGGACTTACGGATTCGTAAGACACAGGTGGGTCAAGGCACCGGGTGTCACAGTGCGTTAGATACACTGTCCTTTCCCCCTCTGGGACCGGGTGTCACAGTGCGTTAGATACACTGTCCTTTCCCCCTCTGGGACCGGGTGTCACAGTGCGTTAGATACACTGTCCTTTCCCCCTCTGGGACCGGGTGTCACAGTGCGTTAGATACACTGTCCTTTCCCCCTCTGGGACCGGGTGTCACAGTGTGTTAGATACACTGTCCTTTCCTCCTCTGGGACCAGGTGTCACAGTGCGTTAGATACACTGTCCTTTCCCCCTCTGGGACTGGGTGTCACAGTGCGTTAGATACACTGTCCTTTCCCCCTCTGGGACCGGGTGTCACAGTGCGTTAGATACACTGTCCTTTCCCCCTCTGGGACCGGGTGTCACAGTGTGTTAGATACACTGTCCTTTCCCCCTCTGGGACCGGGTGTCACGGTGTGTTAGATACACTGTCCTTTCCTCCTCTGGGACCGGGTGTCACGGTGTGTTAGATACACTGTCCTTTCCCCCTCTGGGACCAGGTGTCACAGTGCGTTAGATACACTGTCCTTTCCCCCTCTGGGACCGGGTGTCACAGTGCGTTACATACACTGTCCTTTCCCCCTCTGGGACCGGGTGTCACAGTGCGTTAGATACACTGTCCTTTCCCCCTCTGGGACCGGGTGTCACAGTGCGTTAGATACACTGTCCTTTCCCCCTCTGGGACCGGGTGTCACAGTGCGTTAGATACACTGTCCTTTCCCCCTCTGGGACCGGGTGTCACAGTGCGTTAGATACACTGTCCTTTCCCCCTCTGGGACCGGGTGTCACAGTGCGTTAGATACACTGTCCTTTCCCCCTCTGGGACCGGGTGTCACAGTGCGTTAGATACACTGTCCTTTCCCCCTCTGGGACCGGGTGTCACAGTGCGTTAGATACACTGTCCTTTCCCCCTCTGGGACCGGGTATCACAGTGTGTTAGAGACTGGTATCGCACTAATTCAATGATCTGACCCCCCCTCTCTCTCTCTCTCTCTCTCTCGCTCTGCAGCATTCCACACTGTCTCGCAAGTTCGTGGAGGTGATGACTGAGTACAATGCGACTCAGTCCAAGTATCGGGACCGATGCAAAGACCGAATCCAGCGACAGTTGGAAATCAGTGAGTAGCAAGCGGTATCACACAATCGGTGTTCTGCAATCACATGCTCTGTAACAACATCAGAAATAGGAGCAGGAGTCGGCCATTCGGCCCCTCGAGCCTGCTCCGCCATTTAATACGATCGTGGCTGATCTGATCATGGACTCAGCTCCACTTCCCCGCCCGCTCCCCATAACCCTTCACTCCCTTATCGCTCAAAAATCTGTCTATCTCCACCTTAAATATATTCAATGTCCCAGCCTCCACAGCTCTCTGGGGCAGAGAATTCCACAGATTTACAACCCTCTGAGAGAAGAAATTCCTCCTCATCTCAGTTTTAAATGGGCGGCCCCTTATTCTAAGACCATGCCCCCTAGTTCTAGTCTCCCCCATCAGTGGGAACATCCTCTCTGCATCCACCTTGTCGAGCCCCCTCATAATCTGATACGTTTCCATAAGATCACCTCTCATTCTTCTGAACTCCAATGAGTAGAGGCCCAACCTCCTCAACCTTTCCTCATAAGTCAACCCCCTCATCCCCCGGAATCAACCGAGTGAACCTTCTCTGAACTGCCTCCAAAGCAAGTATCTCCTTTCGTAAATACGGAGAGCAAAACTGCACGCAGTACTCCAGGTGTGGCCTCACCAATACCCTGTATAACTGGAGCAAGACTTCCCTGCTTTTATACTCCATCCCCTTTGCAATAAAGGCCAAGATACCATTGGCCTTCCTGATCACTTGCTGTACCTGCATACTAACCTTTTGTGTTTCATGCACAAGTAACCCCCAGGTCCCGCTGTACTGCGGCACTTTGCGATCTTTCTCCATTTAAATAATAACTTGCTCTTTGATTTTTGTTTTCTGCCAAACCTTTCAGCATCTACCCTGTCCATCCCCCTCAGAATTTTGTGTGTTTGAATGAGATCCCCTCTCATTTTTCTAAACTCCAGAGAGTATAGGCCCAGTCTACACAATCTCTCCTCATAGGACAATCCCTCCCATCCCAGGAATCAGTCTGGTGAACCTTCGCTGCACTCCCTCTATGGCAAGTATATCCTTCCTTGGGTAAGAAGACCGGAACTGTACACAATACTCCAGGTGTGGTCTCACCAAGGCCCTGTATAACTGTAGCAGGACTTCCTTACGCTAATACTCCAATCGCCTTGCAACAAAGGAACACGCGCCAATTACCTTCCTTACTGCTTGCTAAGCCTACGTGCTAGCCTTCTGTATTTCCTGTACAAGACAACCAAATCTCTTTGAACGCCAATATTTAATCGTTTCTCACCATTTAAAAAAATCATTTGTTTTTCTGTTCTACTTATCAGAGTGTATAACCTCACACACACACACACAACTTATGCTTATCTCGTGCCTTTAATGCACTAAAATGTCCCAAGGCTCTTTGCAGGGGTGTTACGAACCAGCATTTGATCCCCGAGCCGCATAAGGTGATATATCAGGGCAGGTGACCAAAAGCTGGGTCGAAGAGGTCGGTTTTAAGGAGCGTCTCGAAGGAGGAGAGAGAGGGAGAGAGGCGGAGAGGTTTAGGGAGGGAGTTCCAGAGCTTGGGGCCCAGGCAACAGAAGGCACGGCCACCGATGGTGGAGCGATTATAATCAGGGATGGTCAGGAGGGCAGAATTAGAGGGGTGCAGACACCTCGGGGGGGATGGTGGGGCTGGAGGAGGTTACAGAGATAGGGAGGGTGTAGGGGCTGGAGGAGGTTACAGAGATAGGGAGGGGTGTAGGGGCTGGAGGAGGTTACAGAGATAGGGAGGGGTGTAGGGGCTGGAGGAAGTTACAGAGATAGGGAGGGGTGCAGGGGCTGGCGGTGGTTACAGAGATAGGGAGTGTGTAGGGGCTGGAGGAGGTTACAGAGTTAGGGAGGGGTGTAGGGGCTGGAGGAGGTTACATATAGGGAGGGGTGTAGGGGCTGGAGGAGGTTACAGAGATAGGGAGGGGTGTAGGGGCTGGAGGAGGTTACAGAGATAGGGAGGGTGTAGGGGCTGGAGGTGGTTACAGAGATAGGGAGGGTGTAGGGGCTGGAGGAGGTTACAGAGATATGGAGGGTGTAGGGGCTGGAGGAGGTTACAGAGATAGGGAGGGGTGTAGGGGCTGGAGGTTACAGAGATAGGGAGGGTGTAGGGGCTGGAGGAGGTTACAGAGATAGGGAGGGGTGTAGGGGCTGGAGGGGGTTACAGAGATAGGGAGGGGTGTAGGGGCTGGAGGAAGTTACAGAGATAGGGAGGGGTGTAGGGACTGGAGGGGGTTACAGAGATAGGGAGGGGTGTAGGGGCTGGAGGAGGTTACAGAGATAGGGAGGGGTGTAGGGGCTGGAGGAGGTTACAGAGATCGGGAGGTGTGTAGGGGCTGGAGGTTACAGAGATAGGGAGGGTGTAGGGGCTGGAGGGGGTTACAGAGATAGGGAGGGGTGTAGGGGCTGGAGGAGGTTACAGAGATAGGGAGGGGTGCAGGGGCTGGAGGAAGTTACAGAGATAGGGAGGGGTGTAGGGGCTGGCGGTGGTTACAGAGATAGGGAGGGTGTAGGGGCTGGAGGAGGTTACAGAGTTAGGGAGGGGTGTAGGGGCTGGAGGTGGTTACAGAGGTAGGGAGGGGTGTAGGGGCTGGAGGAGGTGACATATAGGGAGGGGTGTAGGGGCTGGAGGAGGTTACAGAGATAGGGAGGGGTGTAGGGGCTGGAGGAGGTTACAGAGATAGGGAGGGTGTAGGGGCTGGAGGTGGTTACAGAGATAGGGAGGGTGTAGGGGCTGGAGGTGGTTACAGAGATAGGGAGGGTGTCGGGGCTGGAGGAGGTTACAGAGATAGGGAGGGTGTCGGGGCTGGAGGAGGTTACAGAGATAGGGAGAGGTGTAGGGACTGGAGGAGGTTACAGAGATAGGGAGGGGTGTAGGGGCTGGAGGAAGTTACAGAGATAGGGAGGGGTGTAGGGACTGGAGGGGGTTACAGAGATAGGGAGGGGTGTAGGGGCTGGAGGAGGTTACAGAGATAGGGAGGGGTGTAGGGGCTGGAGGAGGTTACAGAGATAGGGAGGTGTGTAGGGGCTGGAGGTTACAGAGATAGGGAGGGTGTAGGGGCTGGAGGGGGTTACAGAGATAGGGAGGGTGTAGGGGCTGGAGGGGGTTACAGAGATAGGGAGGGGTGTAGGGGCTGGAGGAAGTTACAGAGGTAGGGAGGGGTGTAGGGGCTGGAGGAGGTGACATATAGGGAGGGGTGTAGGGGCTAGAGGAGATTACAGAGATAGGGAGGGGTGTAGGGGCTGGAGGAGCTTACAGAGATAGGGAGGGGTGCAGGGGCTGGAGGTGGTTACAGAGATAGGGAGGGTGTAGGGGCTGGAGGAGGTTACAGAGATAGGGAGGGTGTAGGGGCTGGAGGAGGTTACAGAGATAGGGAGGGGTGTAGGGGCTGGAGGAGGTTACAGAGATAGGGAGGGTGCAGGGGCTGGAGGTGGTTACAGAGATAGGGAGGGTGTAGGGGCTGGAGGAGGTTACAGAGATAGGGAGTGTGTAGGGGCTGGAGGAGGTTACAGAGATAGGGAGGAGTGTAGGGGCTGGAGGAGGTTACAGAGATAGGGAGGGTGTAGTGGCTGGAGGTGGTTACAGAGATAGGGAGGGGTGTAGGGGCTGGAGGAGGTTACAGAGATAGGGAGGGTGTAGGGGCTGGAGGAGGTTACAGAGATAGGGAGGGGTGTAGGGGCTGGAGGAGGTTACAGAGATAGGGAGGGTGAAGGGGCTGGAGGAGGTTAGAGATAGGGAGGGGTGTAGGGGCTGGCGGGGGTTACAGAGATAGGGAGGGGTATCGGGGCTGGAGGAGGTTACAGAGATAGGGAGGGGTGTAGGGGCTGGGGGTTACAGAGATAGGGAGGGTGAAGGGGCTGGAGGAGGTTAGAGATAGGGAGGGGTGTAGGGGCTGGCGGGGGTTACAGAGATAGGGAGGGGTATCGGGGCTGGAGGAGGTTACAGAGATAGGGAGGGGTGTAGGGGCTGGGGGTTACAGAGATAGGGAGGGTGAAGGGGCTGGAGGAGGTTAGAGATAGGGAGGGGTGTAGGGGCTGGCGGGGGTTACAGAGATAGGGAGGGGTATCGGGGCTGGAGGAGGTTACAGAGATAGGGAGGGGTGTAGGGGCTGGGGGTTACAGAGATAGGGAGGGTGAAGGGGCTGGAGGAGGTTAGAGATAGGGAGGGGTGTAGGGGCTGGCGGGGGTTACAGAGATAGGGAGGGGTGTAGGGGCTGGAGGAGGTTACAGAGATAGGGAGGGTGTAGGGGCTGGAGGTGGTTACAGAGATAGGGAGGGTGTAGGGGCTGGAGGAGGTTACAGAGATAGGGAGGGTGCAGGGGCTGGAGGAGGTTTCAGAGATAGAGAGGTGTGTAGGGGCTGGAGGAGGTTACAGAGATAGGGAGGAGTGTAGGGGCTGGAGGAGGTTACAGAGATAGGGAGGGGTGTAGGGGCTGGAGGAGGTTACAGAGATAGGGAGGGTGTAGGGGCTGGAGGGGGTTACAGAGATAGGGAGGGGTGTAGGGGCTGGAGGTTACAGAGATAGGGAGGGTGTAGGGGCTGGAGGAGGTTACAGAGATAGGGAGGGGTGTAGGGGCTGGAGGGGGTTACAGAGATAGGGAGGGGTGTAGGGGCTGGAGGAAGTTACAGAGATAGGGAGGGGTGTAGGGACTGGAGGGGGTTACAGAGATAGGGAGGGGTGTAGGGGCTGGAGGAGGTTACAGAGATAGGGAGGGGTGTAGGGGCTGGAGGAGGTTACAGAGATAGGGAGGTGTGTAGGGGCTGGAGGTTACAGAGATAGGGAGGGTGTAGGGGCTGGAGGGGGTTACAGAGATAGGGAGGGGTGTAGGGGCTGGAGGAAGTTACAGAGGTAGGGAGGGGTGTAGGGGCTGGAGGAGGTGACATATAGGGAGGGGTGTAGGGGCTAGAGGAGATTACAGAGATAGGGAGGGGTGTAGGGGCTGGAGGAGCTTACAGAGATAGGGAGGGGTGCAGGGGCTGGAGGTGGTTACAGAGATAGGGAGGGTGTAGGGGCTGGAGGAGGTTACAGAGATAGGGAGGGTGTAGGGGCTGGAGGAGGTTACAGAGATAGGGAGGGGTGTAGGGGCTGGAGGAGGTTACAGAGATAGGGAGGGTGCAGGGGCTGGAGGTGGTTACAGAGATAGGGAGGGTGTAGGGGCTGGAGGAGGTTACAGAGATAGGGAGTGTGTAGGGGCTGGAGGAGGTTACAGAGATAGGGAGGAGTGTAGGGGCTGGAGGAGGTTACAGAGATAGGGAGGGTGTAGTGGCTGGAGGTGGTTACAGAGATAGGGAGGGGTGTAGGGGCTGGAGGAGGTTACAGAGATAGGGAGGGGTGTAGGGGCTGGAGGAGGTTACAGAGATAGGGAGGGTGTAGGGGCTGGAGGAGCTTACAGAGATAGGGAGGGGCGTAGGGGCTGGGGGTTACAGAGATAGGGAGGGTGAAGGGGCTGGAGGAGGTTAGAGATAGGGAGGGGTGTAGGGGCTGGCGGGGGTTACAGAGATAGGGAGGGGTATCGGGGCTGGAGGAGGTTACATAGATAGGGAGGGGTGTAGGGGCTGGGGGTTACAGAGATAGGGAGGGTGAAGGGGCTGGAGGAGGTTAGAGATAGGGAGGGGTGTAGGGGCTGGCGGGGGTTACAGAGATAGGGAGGGGTGTAGGGGCTGGAGGAGGTTACAGAGATAGGGAGGGTGTAGGGGCTGGAGGTGGTTACAGAGATAGGGAGGGTGTAGGGGCTGGAGGAGGTTACAGAGATAGGGAGGGTGCAGGGGCTGGAGGAGGTTTCAGAGATAGGGAGGGGTGTAGGGGCTGGAGGAGGTTACAGAGATAGGGAGGGTGTAGGGGCTGGAGGGGGTTACAGAGCTAGGGAGGGGTGTAGGGGCTGGAGGTTACAGAGATAGGGAGGGTGTAGGGGCTGGAGGAGGTTACAGAGATAGGGAGGGGTGTAGGGGCTGGAGGGGGTTACAGAGATAGGGAGGGGTGTAGGGGCTGGAGGAAGTTACAGAGATAGGGAGGGGTGTAGGGACTGGAGGGGGTTACAGAGATAGGGAGGGGTGTAGGGGCTGGAGGAGGTTACAGAGATAGGGAGGGGTGTAGGGGCTGGAGGAGGTTACAGAGATAGGGAGGTGTGTAGGGGCTGGAGGTTACAGAGATAGGGAGGGTGTAGGGGCTGGAGGGGGTTACAGAGATAGGGAGGGGTGTAGGGGCTGGAGGAAGTTACAGAGGTAGGGAGGGGTGTAGGGGCTGGAGGAGGTGACATATAGGGAGGGGTGTAGGGGCTAGAGGAGATTACAGAGATAGGGAGGGGTGTAGGGGCTGGAGGAGCTTACAGAGATAGGGAGGGGTGCAGGGGCTGGAGGTGGTTACAGAGATAGGGAGGGTGTAGGGGCTGGAGGAGGTTACAGAGATAGGGAGGGTGCAGGGGCTGGAGGTGGTTACAGAGATAGGGAGGGTGTAGGGGCTGGAGGAGGTTACAGAGATAGGGAGTGTGTAGGGGCTGGAGGAGGTTACAGAGATAGGGAGGAGTGTAGGGGCTGGAGGAGGTTACAGAGATAGGGAGGGTGTAGTGGCTGGAGGTGGTTACAGAGATAGGGAGGGGTGTAGGGGCTGGAGGAGGTTACAGAGATAGGGAGGGTGTAGGGGCTGGAGGAGGTTACAGAGATAGGGAGGGGTGTAGGGGCTGGAGGAGGTTACAGAGATAGGGAGGGGTGTAGGGGCTGGCGGGGGTTACAGAGATAGGGAGGGGTATCGGGGCTGGAGGAGGTTACAGAGATAGGGAGGGGTGTAGGGGCTGGGGGTTACAGAGATAGGGAGGGTGAAGGGGCTGGAGGAGGTTAGAGATAGGGAGGGGTGTAGGGGCTGGCGGGGGTTACAGAGATAGGGAGGGGTGTAGGGGCTGGAGGAGGTTACAGAGATAGGGAGGGGTGTAGGGGCTGGAGGAGGTTACAGAGATAGGGAGGGTGTAGGGGCTGGAGGGGGTTACAGAGATAGGGAGGGTGTAGGGGCTGGAGGAGGTTACAGAGATAGGGAGGGTGTAGGGGCTGGAGGAGGTTACAGAGATAGGGAGGGGTGTAGGGGCTGGAGGGGGTTACAGACATAGGGAGGGGTGTAGGGGCTGGAGGAGGTTACAGAGATAGGGAGGGGTGTAGGGGCTGCAGGGGGTTACAAAGTTAGGGAGGGGTGAGGCCATGGAGGGATTTGAAAATGAGGTGTTGCTTAACCGGGAGCCAATGTCGGTCAGTGAGCACAGGGGGTGATGGGTGAGTGGGACTGGGTGTGAGTTAGGACACGGGGTCAGTGAGCACAGGGGGTGATGGGTGAGTGGGACTCGGTGTGAGTTAGGACACGGGGGCAGTGAGCACAGGGGGTGATGGGTGAGTGGGACTGGGTGCGAGTTAGGACACGGGGTCAGTGAGCACAGGGGGTGACGGGTGAGTGGGACTCTGTGTGAGTTAGGACACGGGGCAGCGAGCACAGGGGGTGATGGGTGAGTGGGACTCGATGTGAGTTAGGACACGGGGTCAGTGAGCACAGGGGGTGATGGGTGAGTGGGACTGGGTGCGAGTTAGGACACGGGGTCAGTGAGCACAGGGGGTGATGGGTGAGCGGGACTCGGTGCGAGTTAGGACACGGGGCAGTGAGCACAGGGGGTGATGGGTGAGTGGGACTGGGTGTGAGTTAGGACACGGGGGCAGTGAGCACAGGGGGTGATGGGTGAGTGGGACTGGGTGTGAGTTAGGACACGGGGTCAGTGAGCACAGGGGGTGATGGGTGAGTGGGACTGGGTGTGAGTTAGGACACGGGGGCAGTGAGCACAGTGGGTGATGGGTGAGCGGGACTGGGTGTGAGTTAGGACACGGGGCAGTGAGCACAGGGGGTGATGGGTGAGTGGGACTCGGTGCGAGTTAGGACACGGGGTCAGTGAGCACAGGGGGTGATGGGTGAGTGGGACTGGGTGTGAGTTAGGACACGGGGGCAGTGAGCACAGGGGGTGATGGGTGAGTGGGACTGGGTGTGAGTTAGGACACGGGGGCAGTGAGCACAGGGGGTGATGGGTGAGTGGGACTCGGTGTGAGTTAGGACACGGGGTCAGTGAGCACAGGGGGTGATGGGTGAGCGGGACTCGGTGTGAGTTAGGACACGGGGCAGTGAGCACAGCGGGTGATGGGTGAGCGGGACTGGGTGTGAGTTAGGACACGGGGCAGTGAGCACAGGGGGTGATGGGTGAGCGGGACTCGGTGCGAGTTAGGACACGGGGGCAGCCAAGTTTTGGATCACCTCGAGTTTACGTCGGGGAGAACGTGGGAGGCCCGGCCAGGAGTGCGTTGGAATAGTCAAGTCTGGAGGGGACAGAGGCAGGGATGAGGGCTTCAGCAGCGGATGAGCTGAGGCAGGGGGCGGAGACGGGCGATGTTACGGAGGGGGGAATGGAAGGGATATGAGAGAGGGCGCTCAATCCACGATCAGGTACGACACCAAGGTCGCAAAGAGATTGGCTCGGCCTCAGGCACACACTAAACGCACGCGCTCGTTAATCACACGTTAATGACCCTCTTCACGCCATCTTTCCCTCCACAGCTGGACGTACCACCACAAACGAGGAGCTGGAGGACATGTTGGAGAGCGGAAAATTAGCTATCTTCACCGATGATGTGAGTGAGTTTGATGGACGGGTGAACTCGGGAATTTTACGGGACCCCTTTTATCGAGGGTCTCCCCATCAGGGACCCCTTTTATAGAGGGAGTCTCCCCATCAGGGACCCCTTTTATAGAGAGTCTCCCCATCAGGGACCCCTTTTATAGAGAGTCTCCCCATCAGGGACCCCTTTTATAGAGGGAGTCTCCCCATCAGGGACCCCTTTTATAGAGAGTCTCCCCATCAGGGACCCCTTTTATAGAGAGTCTCCCCATCAGGGACCCCTTTTATAGAGGGAGTCTCCCCATCAGGGACCCCTTTTATAGAGGGTCTCCCCATCAGGGACCCCTTTTATAGAGAGTCTCCCCATCAGGGACCCCTTTTATAGAGGGAGTCTCCCCATCAGGGACCCCTTTTATAGAGGGTCTCCCCATCAGGGACCCCTTTTATAGAGGGAGTCTCCCCATCAGGGACCCCTTTTATAGAGGGAGTCTCCCCATCAGGGACCCCTTTTATAGAGGGTCTCCCCATCAGGGACCCCTTTTATAGAGAGTCTCCCCATCAGGGACCCCTTTTATAGAGAGTCTCCCCATCAGGGACCCCTTTTATAGAGAGAGTCTCCCCATCAGGGACCCCTTTTATAGAGAGAGTCTCCCCATCAGGGACCCCTTTTATAGAGAGAGTCTCCCCATCAGGGACCCCTTTTATAGAGAGTCTCCCCATCAGGGACCCCTTTTATAGAGAGTCTCCCCATCAGGGACCCCTTTTATAGAGAGTCTCCCCATCAGGGACCCCTTTTATAGAGAGTCTCCCCATCAGGGACCCCTTTTATAGAGAGTCTCCCCATCAGGGACCCCTTTTATAGAGAGAGTCTCCCCATCAGGGACCCCTTTTATAGAGAGAGTCTCCCCATCAGGGACCCCTTTTATAGAGAGAGTCTCCCCATCAGGGACCCCTTTTATAGAGAGAGTCTCCCCATCAGGGACCCCTTTTATAGAGAGAGTCTCCCCATCAGGGACCCCTTTTATAGAGAGAGTCTCCCCATCAGGGACCCCTTTTATAGAGAGAGTCTCCCCATCAGGGACCCCTTTTATAGAGAGAGTCTCCCCATCAGGGACCCCTTTTATAGAGAGAGTCTCCCCATCAGGGACCCCTTTTATAGAGAGAGTCTCCCCATCAGGGACCCCTTTTATAGAGAGAGTCTCCCCATCAGGGACCCCTTTTATAGAGAGAGTCTCCCCATCAGGGACCCCTTTTATAGAGAGAGTCTCCCCATCAGGGACCCCTTTTATAGAGAGTCTCCCCATCAGGGACCCCTTTTATAGAGAGTCTCCCCATCAGGGACCCCTTTTATAGAGAGTCTCCCCATCAGGGACCCCTTTTATAGAGAGTATCCCCATCAGGGACCCCTTTTATAGAGAGTCTCCCCATCAGGGACCCCTTTTATAGAGAGTCTCCCCATCAGGGACCCCTTTTATAGAGGGAGTTTCCCCATCAGGGACCCCTTTTATAGAGAGTCTCCCCATCAGGGACCCCTTTTATAGAGAGTCTCCCCATCAGGGACCCCTTTTATAGAGAGTCTCCCCATCAGGGACCCCTTTTATAGAGAGAGTTTCCCCATCAGGGACCCCTTTTATAGAGAGAGTCTCCCCATCAGGGACCCCTTTTATAGAGAGAGTCTCCCCATCAGGGACCCCTTTTATAGAGGGTCTCCCCATCAGGGACCCCTTTTATAGAGAGAGTCTCCCCATCAGGGACCCCTTTTATAGAGAGAGTCTCCCCATCAGGGACCCCTTTTATAGAGAGAGTCTCCCCATCAGGGACCCCTTTTATAGAGAGAGTCCCCCCATCAGAGACCCCTTTTATAGAGAGAGTCTCTCCATCTGGGACCCCTTTTATAGAGAGTCTCCCCATCTGGGACCCCTTTTATAGAGAGAGTCTCCCCATCAGGGACCCCTTTTATAGAGAGTCTCCCCATCAGGGACCCCTTTTATAGAGAGTCTCCCCATCAGGGACCCCTTTTATAGAGAGTCTCCCCATCAGGGACCCCTTTTATAGAGAGTCTCCCCATCAGGGACCCCTTTTATAGAGAGTCTCCCCATCAGGGACCCCTTTTATAGAGAGTTTCCCATCAGGGACCCCTTTTATAGAGAGTTTCCCATCAGGGACCCCTTTTATAGAGGGTCTCCCCATCAGGGACCCCTTTTATAGAGAGTCTCCCCATCAGGGACCCCTTTTATAGAGGGTCTTGCATTTATATAGCGCCTTTCATGACATCAGGATGTCCCAAAGTGCTTTACAGCCAATGAAGTACATTTGGAGCGCGGTCACTGTTGTATTGTGGGAAACGCGGCAGCCAATTTGCGCACAGCAAGCTGCCACACACAGCGATGTGATAATGACCCAGATAATCTGTTTTTTAATGATGTGAGTTGATGAATTGATATTGGGCCCAGAACACCGGGGAGAACTCCCCCTGCTCTTCTTCCAATAGTGGCCCCGGGATCTTGGTAAATTGTCCCAAGATGCTTCACAGGAGCGGTTATCAATCAATATTTAACACCGAGCCACATAAGGAGATATTAGGGACAGGCGACTGAATACTTGGTCAAAGTGGCAGGTTTTGAGGAGCGTCTTAAAGGAGGAGAGAGGCGGAGAGGTTCAGGGAGGGAGTTCCAGAGCTTGGGGCCCAGGCAACAGAAGGCACGGCCACCGATGGTTGAGCGATTATAATCAGCGATGGTCAGGGGGGCAGAATTAGAGGAGCGCAGACATCTCGGGGGGGGTGTAGGGGCTGGAGGAGGTTACAGAGATAGGGAGGGGTGTAGGGACTGGAGGTTACAGAGATAGGGAGGGGTGTAGGGGCTGGAGGTTACAGAGAGATAGGGAGCGGTGTAGGGGCTGGAGGAGGTTACAGAGATAGGGAGGGGTGTAGGGGCTGGAGGTGGTTACAGAGATAGGGAGGGGTGTAGGGGCTGGAGGAGGTTACAGAGATAGGGAGGGGTGTAGGGGCTGGAGGTGGTTACAGAGATAGGGAGGGGTGTAGGGGCTGGAGGTTACAGAGATAGGGAGGGGTGTAGGGGCTGGAGATTACAGAGATAGGGAGTGGTGTAGGGGCTGGAGGAGGTTACAGAGATAGGGAGGGGTGTAGGGACTGGAGGTTACAGAGATAGGGAGGGGTGTAGGGGCTGGAGGTTACAGAGAGATAGGGAGCGGTGTAGGGGCTGGAGGAGGTTACAGAGATAGGGAGGGGTGTAGGGGCTGGAGGTGGTTACAGAGATAGGGAGGGGTGTAGGGGCTGGAGGAGGTTACAGAGATAGGGAGGGGTGTAGGGGCTGGAGGTGGTTACAGAGATAGGGAGGGGTGTAGGGGCTGGAGATTACAGAGATAGGGAGTGGTGTAGGGGCTGGAGGAGGTTACAGAGATAGGGAGGGGTGTAGGGGCTGGAGGTGGTTACAGAGATAGGGAGGGGTGTAGGGGCTGGAGGTTACAGAGATAGGGAGGGGTGTAGGGACTGGAGGTTACAGAGATAGGGAGGGGTGTAGGGGCTGGAGGAGGTTACAGAGATAGGGAGGGGTGTAGGGGCTGGAGGAGGTTACAGAGATAGGGAGGGGTGTAGGGGCTGGAGGAGGTTACAGAGATAGGGAGGGGTGTGAGGGCCACGGAGGGATTTGAAGAGGAGGATGAGAATTGTACAATCGAGGCGTTGCCGGACAGGGAGCCAGTGTCGGTCAGCGAGCACCGGGGGAGGAGTGAACGGGACTCGGCGCGAGTTAGGACACGGGGACAGCCATTGGTGATGTTTACGGAGTGTTGGCCTCCTACCATCTGGGTCTCTGAGTAATGGCTCCATCTTTCCCTGCTCTCTTCCCCCCCCCCCCCCACCACCGCCCCCCCCCCCCTGCCCCTCCCCCCGTCCCCAGATCACGATGGACTCCAAGATTACCAAACAGGCCCTGAACGAGATCGAGACCCGTCACACCGAGATCATCAAACTCGAGAACAGCATCCGGGAGCTGCATGACATGTTCGTCGACATGGCGATGCTGGTGGAGAGCCAGGTGAGCCCCCGGGCCCCGAGCAAGAGCGGGGGGGGGGGGAGGGCCGTGGCAGGAAAGGCCCAGGCTGCGTTTCGGGCCTAGTGACCCGTTACAGCTCATTCTCGCGCCTTAGACAGCGATCGCTGCTTCGAGGCCTCTCCCCCACAAAATTCCCCACTCGGGTGTGACCCCAATCTTTCCCCCCTCCCCCCCCCCAGCCGCAAAATAAATGGTTGGGGGGGGGGGGGCGGAGAAGGGGAAAAAAGATGGCCGAAAGATATACGGCCTAGCGAGAAGGAAACAGGCCTCAAACATGTGGTCATTGCCCATTTAAAGGCGAGGGCGTCTCACAGTCACCTTGGAGCAAAGCATCACACACTAGTACGGCAGAGAAAGAGGCCATTGGGCCCATCGATCCTGTGCCGGCTCTGTGAAAGAGTGATTTAATTAGTCCCATGCACCTTCTCTCTCCCCATAGTCCTGTATCAATCCCCAAACTTATCCCACTGCCCCGCTCTCTCCCCATAGTCCTGTATCAATCACCAAACTAAACCCACTGCCCCGCTCTCTCCCCATAGTCCTGTATCAATCCCCAAACTAATCCCACTGCCCCGCTCTCTCCCCATAGCCCTGTATCAATCCCCAAACTAATCCCACTGCCCCGCTCTCTCCCCATAGTCCTGTGTCAATCCCCAAACTAATCCCACTGCCCCGCTCTCTCCCCATAGTCCTGTATCAATCCCCAAACTAATCCCACTGCCCCGCTCTCTCCCCATAGCCCTGTATCAATCCCCAAACTAATCCCACTGCCACACTCTCTCCCCATAGTCCTGTATCAATCCCCAAACTAATCCCACTGTCCCGCTCTCTCCCCATAGTCCTGTATCAATCCCCAAACTAATCCCACTGCCCCGCTCTCTCCCCATAGCCATGCATCAATCCCCAAACTAATCCCACTGCCCCGCTCTCTCCCCATAGCCCTGTATCAATCCCCAAACTAATCCCACTACCCCGCTCTCTCCCCATAGTCCTGTATCAATCCCCAAACTAATCCCACTGCCCTGCTCTCTCCCCATAGCCCTGTATCAATCCCCAAACTAATCCCACTACCCCGCTCTCTCCCCATAGTCCTGTATCAATCCCCAAACTAATCCCACTACCCCGCTCTCTCCCCATAGTCCTGTATCAATCCCCAAACTAATCCCACTGCCCCGCTCTCTCCCCATAGTCCTGTATCAATCCCCAAACTAATCCCACTACCCCGCTCTCTCCCCATAGTCCTGTATCAATCCCCAAACTAATCCCACTACCCCGCTCTCTCCCCATAGCCCTGTATCAATCCCCAAACTAATCCCACTGCCCCGCTCTCTCCCCATAGTCCTGTATCAATCCCCAAACTAATCCCACTGCCCCGCTCTCTCCCCATAGCCTGTATCAATCCCCAAACTAATCCCACTGCCCCGCTCTCTCCCCATAGTCCTGTATCAATCCCCAAACTAATCCCACTGCCCCGCTCTCTCCCCATAGTCCTGTATCAATCCCCAAACTAATCCCACTGCCCCGCTCTCTCCCCATAGCCCTGTATCAATCCCCAAACTAATCCCACTATCCCGCTCTCTCCCCATAACCCTGTATCAATCCCAAACTAATCCCACTGCCCCGCTCTCTCTCCCCATAGTCCTGTATCAATCCCCAAACTAATCCCACTGCCCCGCTCTCTCCCCATAGACCTGTATCAATCCCCAAACTAATCCCACTGCCCTGCTCTCTCCCCATAGTCCTGTATCAATTCCCAAACTAATCCCACTATCCCGCTCTCTCCCCATAGCCCTGTATCAATCCCCAAACTAATCCCACTGCCCCGCTCTCTCCCCATAGCCCTGTATCAATCCCCAAACTAATCCCACTGCCCCGCTCTCTCCCCATAGCCCAGTATCAATCCCCAAACTAATCCCACTGCCCCGCTCTCTCCCCATAGCCCTGTATCAATCCCCAAACTAATCCCACTGCCCCGCTCTCTCCCCATAGCCCTGTATCAATCCCCAAACTAATCCCACTATCCCGCTCTCTCCCCATAACCCTGTATCAATCCCAAACTAATCCCACTGCCCCGCTCTCTCCCCATAGCCCTGTATCAATCCCCAAACTAATCCCACTGCCCCGCTCTCTCCCCATAGCCCTGTATCAATCCCCAAACTAATCCCACTGCCCCTGCTCTCTCCCCATAGTCCTGTATCAATCCCCAAACTAATCCCACTGCCCCGCTCTCTCCCCATAGTCCTGTATCAATCCCCAAACTAATCCCACTGCCCCGCTCTCTCCCCATAGTCCTGTATCAGTCCCAAAACTAATCCCACTGCCCCGCTCTCTCCCCATAGCCCTGTATCAATCCCCAAACTAATCCCACTGCCCCGCTCTCTCCCCATAGCCCTGTATCAATCCCAAACTAATCCCACTGCCTCGCTCTCTCCCCATAGCCCTGTATCAATCCCCAAACTAATCCCACTGCCTCGCTCTCTCCCCATAGCCCTGTATCAATCCCCAAACTAATCCCACTGTCCCGCTCTCCCCATAGTCCTGTATCAATCCCCAAACTAATCCCACTGCCCTGCTCTCTCCCCATAGTCCTGTATCAATCCCCAAACTAATCCCACTGCCCCGCTCTCTCCCCATAGTCCTGTATCAATCCCAAACTAATCCCACTGCCCCGCTCTCTCCCCATAGTCCTGTATCAATCCCCAAACTAATCCCACTGCCCCCGCTCTCTCCCCATAGTCCTGTATCAATCCCCAAACTAATCCCACTGCCCCGCTCTCTCCCCATAGCCCTGTATCAATCCCCAAACTAATCCTACTGCCCTGCTCTCTCCCCATAGCCCTGTATCAATCCCACGCTCTCGGCGACGAGACTCGAGGTGCTCAGCGCCCTCCCGGATGCACTCCCTCCACTGAGGGCGGACTGGTCTTTGGGCCCAGGGACTCCCAGGTGTCGGTGGGGATGTTGCACTTTATATCAGGGAGGCTTTGAGGGTGGTCCCTTGTAACGTTTCCTCTGCTCGCCTTTGGCCCGTTTGCCCGTGAAGGAGTTCCCGAGTAGAGCGCTCGCTTTGGGGAGTCTCGTGTCTGAGACCCGTTCCTGAGGAAAAGAGTGTTTGAAGACCAGGCCCCTCAAACCCACCACCCAGCTCATGGTCTACAGGGCTGTAGTGATACCCGCCCTCCTGTATGGCTCAGAGACACGGACCATGTACAGTAGGTATCTCACCCCCAGCTCATGGTCCACAGGGCTGTAGTGATACCCGCCCTCCTGTGTGGCTCAGAGACATGGACCACGTACAGTAGACACCTCAAGTCGCTGGAGAAATACCACCAACGCTGTCTCCGCAAGATCCTGCAAATCCCCCGGGAGGACAGACGCACTAACGTTAGCGTCCTCGACCAGGCCCGACATCCCCAGCATCGAAGCACTGACCACACTCGACCAGCCCCGCTGGGCAGGGCCACATTGTCCGCAAGCGCCAATGTATCATCTCTCAATTCTCGTACCACCTCAACCTTCGCTGATCTAGAGAGGGCAGGAACGGCAATGGAAACATCTCCCCTGTGACTGTGTGTCTCTGTTTTCCCCGTCCCCAGGGAGAAATGATTGATCGTATCGAGTACAATGTGGATCATTCAGTTGATTACGTGGAGCGAGCAGTATCGGACACCAAGAAAGCTGTGAAATATCAGAGCAAAGCTCGCAGGGTAAGTGTAGGAGAGGAGAATTGTACCATGGCTGGCATCTGTATCGAACCCCATGGTGTACCTGCCCTGGGAGTGTTTGATGGGACAGTGTAGAGGGAGCTTTACTCATTATCTAACCCCCTGTACCCGCCCTGGGAGTGTTTGATGGGACAGTGTAGAAGGAGCTTTACTCTGTATCTAACCCCGTGCTGTACCTGCCCTGGGAGTGTTTGATGGGACAGTGTAGAGGGAGCTTTACTCTGTATCTAACCCTCTGTACCTGCCCTGGGAGTGTTTGATGGGACAGTGTAGAGGGAGCTTTACTCTGTATCTAACCCCATGCTGTACCTGCCCTGGGAGTATTTGATGGGACAGTGTAGAGGGAGCTTTACTCTGTATCTAACCCCCTGTACCTGCCCTGGGAGTGTTTGATGGGACAGTGTAGAGGGAGCTTTACTCTGTATTTAACCCCCTGTACCTGCCCTGGGAGTGTTTGATGGGACAGTGTAGAGGGAGCTTTACTCTGTATCTAACCCCCTGTACCTGCCCTGGGAGTGTTTGATGGGACAGTGTAGAGGGAGCTTTACTCTGTATCTAACCCCCTGTACCTGCCCTGGGAGTGTTTGATGGGACAGTGTAGAGGGAGCTTTACTCTGTATCTAACCCCCTGTACCTGCCCTGGGAGTGTTTGATGGGACAGTGTAGAGGGAGCTTTACTCTATATCTAACCCTGTACTGTACCTGCCCTGGGAGTGTTTGATGGGACAGTGTAGAGGGAGCTTTACTCTGTATCTAACCCCGTGCTGTACCTGCCCTGGGAGTGTTTGATGGGACAGTGTAGAGAGAGCTTTACTCTGTATCTAACCCAGTACTGTACCTGCCCTGGGAGTGTTTGATGGGACAGTGTCGAG
>NW_027250842.1:1052648-1062648 GCF_044704955.1 Pristiophorus japonicus | reverse complement strand
TACTGAGGGAGCGCCGCACTGTCGGAGGGGCAGTACCTCGGGATGGGACACGTTAAACCGATTGAACTCTCACTATTGGAAGAAGAGTGGGGGGGGTAGTTCTCCCCAGTGTCCTGAGGCCAATATTTATCCCGCAACCAACATTGCTTAATTCAAAAATCAACTCCGCTCATTCAGCTCATTGCTGTTTTATGGTGGGATCTTGTTGTGTTCAAATGGCTGCCACATTTGTCCACACAACTGTCCCTCAACGATAATGTTTCAGGTGTGAAGCACTTTGGGATTTGCTAGGGATGTGAAAGGCGCTATATAGATGTGCGAGTCCGTTTTTGCCTCACAAGTTGGCGATCCCAAGCACCCTGCCAAGCACAAGGCCTGGGGGGGGGGGGGGCACTGGAGGCCTGGGTCTGGGCCTGAGATCCTGGTAGGGGGACTGGACCGCGTATAAAGGGTGAGGGGTTTTGAATATTCTGGGCTCCAAACCGCAGCCTAGTGGCCTAGCCTGCTCCATCTCTGTCTGTCTCTATGTCTCTCTGTCTCTGCGTATCTTTCTTTCTCTCTCTCTCTCTCTCTCACTCCCTCTCTCTATCTCTCTGCCTCTGTCTCTCCCTCTATCTCTGTCTCTCTCCCTCCCTCTATATCGCTGCCTCTCCCTCTATCTCTGTCTCTCTTCCCCCTGTCTCTCTCCCTCCCTCTCTTTTGCTGCCTCTCTCCCTCTATCTCTTCCCCCTCTCTCTATCTCTGTTTCTCTCTCTGTCTCTCTCCCTCCCTCTCTATCGCTGCCTCTCTCCCTCTATCTCTGTCTCTCTTCCCCCTCTCTCTCTCTCTCTCTGTCTCTCTCCCTCCCTCTCTATCGCTGCCTCTCTCCCTCTATCGCTCCCCCTCTCTCTCTCACTCTCTCTATCTCTGTTTCTCTCTCTCTCTCTGTCTCTCTCCCTCCCTCTCTATCGCTGCCTCTCTCCCTCTATCTCTCCCCCCCTCTATCTCTCCCCCCCCCCTCTATCTCTCCCCCCTCTATCTCTCCCCCCCTCTCTCTCTCTCTCCCCCCTCTATCTCTCCCCCCCTCTCTCTCTCTCTCCCCCCTCTCTCTCTCTCTCTCCCCCCCATCTCTCTCTATGTTTCTCTCTCTGTCTCTCTCCCTCCCTCTCTTTTGCTGCCTCTCTCCCTCTATCTCTCCCCCTCTCTCTCTCTCTCTCTATCTCTGTTTCTCTCTCTGTCTCTCTCCCTCTATCTCTCCCCCTCTCTCTCTCTCTCTCTCTCTCTGTCTCTCTCTCTCTCTCTCTCTCTGTCTGTCTCCCTCCCTCTCGCTCTCTCTCTCCCTCTATCTCTCCCCCTCTCTCTCTCTCTGTTTCTCTCTCTGTTTCTCTCTCTGTTTCTCTCTCTGTTTCTCTCTCTGTTTCTCTCTCTGTTTCTCTCTCTGTTTCTCTCTCTGTCTCTCTCTCTGTCTCTCTCTCTGTCTGTCTCCCTCCCTCTCGCGCTCTCTCTCTCCCTCTATCTCGCTCTCTCTCTCCCTCTATTTCTCCCCCTCTCTCTCTCTCTATCTCTGTTTCTCTCTCTGTCTCTCTCTCTCTCTCTCTCTCACAAGAATCGAGCCAACATTGGGCCAAGTATTGGTTCAGTCACTAAACCCCTGAACCTATTACATTACGTATAATGACCAATCCCATGACCACATTCTCTTCTCCAGTGTTCACGTCGCTTCACCGGAGTGTGATGCCATAAAAATTTGACTCTGTCTTTTGAGCAGCAGAGAAAATAGGTGCAGGAGTGGGCCATTCGGCCCCTCGAACCTGCGCCATCGTTCAATATGGTCATGGCTGATTGGAGGTCAAGGCATATGTAGAAATTAGCGCAGGTGGCCAAAAGTTCGGTCAAAGAGGTCGGTTTTAAGGAGCGTCTTGAAGGAGGGTAGAGAGACGGAGAGGTTTAGGGAGCCAGTTCCAGAGTTTGGGGTCCAGGTAACAGAAGGCATAGCCATTAAAGGTTATCAGGGATGGTCAAGGGGGCTGAATTGGAGGCCCCGCGGCATTCTGGGAGTTGTAGTTCCCTCGCCCTTGGCCGTCGGGCAAAAGGCGCCGGAAGAAACTACAACTCCCATAACACCCCGCACGACCAGACCAGACCAGACCTCCATCTAAAGCAAATAGAAATATATACTTTTTTAATTAAAATTTTGAAGCTGAAAAGGAATAGTGACAAAAACAAAAAACTTAAAAAAAGAATTATTCATTTTAGATTTAAAAAAAAACGACCCTGAGATCCCGCCCTCTTTTATTTCAAATCCCCCCCGGCTATTGGTCAGCGTCGCCGTGGCGCGTGATCCGATTGGCCGGGCAGGTTGTCAATCAGCTGTTTTGACTCTTTCGCGTCCGCCTCCTTCTCGTCACGCGCGCCGACGGTTGACGGCTCCGAATCGGCGCGTGCGTCAGGTCCCGCCCTTTCAATCGCCGCAGCCTTATTGGTCGGCCTCGCCACCGCCCTGCGGTTCCGATTGGTCGCAGCGTCGGTCAATCCTGTGTTTTTTTCGTTTGACGAAGGGGTGCCACGCCCACCACACGCGCCGTGCTGAGGTCACGTGCCGGTCTCCAACCGTCCAGCTCGAGCGTCAGGTCCCCGCCCCTTCAATCAGTCCGCCCCCTCCCCGCGCGCCTATTGGTCAGTCTCGCCGCAGCTCGGCATCCGATTGGCGGAGCGGGGTTGTCGATCATCTTGTTGGTCACGCCCCCCCGCCCTCCCCTCCCCTCCCGCCGCGCGCCGCCCTCCTGACGCCAGACGCTGAGGTCCCGCCCCCACCTTCCCATGACAACCTTCAGCCGCCCCGCCGCCCATTGGTCAGCCGCGCCGCGGCGCGGGCGCTGATTGGCCGCGGCGGCTGTCACTCCAGGCGGTGGGGCGTCGGGCGGTGCCGCCCAGCGCCGAATGCAAACAATGATGGCGGTGCGGCGGCCGTGAGAGGAAAGGAGAGGAGAGGGACACGGCCCGCGTTCTCTATGTGTCTGCGGGAGACGGGTAAGTGAGACCTGGGGGGGGGGGACATTAAATGGGGAGGAGGGGATTATTGGGACGGTGAGGATTAATCTCTGAATCGCTGGGACCCCACGTGGGGCAGCAGCCAATCATTGGGGACCAAGTGGGTCAGCAGCCAATCATTGGGGACCTAGTGGGTCAGTAGCCAATCATTGGGGACCAAGTGGGTCAGCAGCCAATCATTGGGGACCTAGTGGGTCAGCAGCCAATCATTGGTGACCTAGTGGGTCAGCAGCCAATCACTGGGGAACAAGTGGGTCAGGAGCCAATCATTGGGGACCAAGTGGGTCAGCAGCCAATCACTGGGGACCAAGTGGGTCAGCGGCCAATCACTGGGGACCAAGTGGGTCAGTAGCCAATCACTGGGGACCAAGTGGGTCAGCAGCCAATCACTGGGGACCAAGTGGGTCAGCAGCCAATCACTGGGGACCAAGTGGGTCAGTAGCCAATCATTGGGGACCTAGTGGGTCAGCAGCCAATCATTGGGGACCTAGTGGGTCAGCAGCCAATCACTGGGGACCAAGTGGGTCAGTAGCTAATCATTGGGGACCAAGTGGGTCAGTAGCCAATCACTGGGGACCAAGTGGGTCAGCAGCCAATCACTGGGGACCAAGTGGGTCAGCAGCCAATCACTGGGAACCAAGTGGGTCAGCAGCCAATCATTGGGGACCAAGTGGGTCAGCAGCCAATCACTGGGGACCAAGTGGGTCAGCAGCCAATCACTGGGGACCAAGTGGGTCAGCAGCCAATCATTGGGGACCAAGTGGGTCAGCAGCCAATCACTGGAGACCTAGTGGGTCAGCAGCCAATCATTGGGGACCTAGTGGGTCAGTAGCCAATCATTGGGGACCAAGTGGGTCAGCAGCCAATCACTGGGGACCAAGTGGGTCAGCAGCCAATCATTGGGGACCAAGTGGGTCAGCAGCCAATCATTGGGGACCAAGTGGGTCAGCAGCCAATCACTGGGGACCAAGTGGGTCAGTAGCCAATCACTGGGGACCAAGTGGGTCAGTAGCTAATCATTGGGGACCAAATGGGTCAGTAGCCAATCACTGGGGACCAAGTGGGTCAGCAGCCAATCACTGGAGACCTAGTGGGTCAGCAGCCAATCATTGGGGACCTAGTGGGTCAGTAGCCAATCATTGGGGACCAAGTGGGTCAGCAGCCAATCATTGGGGACCAAGTGGGTCAGCAGCCAATCACTGGGGACCTAGTGGGTCAGTAGCCAATCATTGGGGACCAAGTGGGTCAGCAGCCAATCACTGGGGACCAAGTGGGTCAGCAGCCAATCACTGGGGACCAAGTGGGTCAGCAGCCAATCACTGGGGACCAAGTGGGTCAGCAGCCAATCATTGGGGACCAAGTGGGTCAGCAGGCAATCATTGGGGACCAAGTGGGTCAGCAGCCAATCACTGGGGACCAAGTGGGTCAGCAGCCAATCACTGGGGACCAAGTGGGTCAGCAGCCAATCATTGGGGACCAAGTGGGTCAGTAGCCAATCATTGGGGACCAAGTGGGTCAGTAGCCAATCATTGGGGACCAAGTGGGTCAGTAGCCAATCATTGGGGCCAAAACAGCAAGAGTTTCTATAGGTATATAAAAAGGAAAAGGGTAGCCAAAGTAAATGTTGGTCCCTTAGAGGACGAGACGGGGGAATGGGGAACATGGAGATGGCAGAAACTCTGAACAAATATTTTGTATCAGTCTTTACAGTAGAGGACACTAACAATATCCCAACAGTGGATAGTCAAGGGGCTATAGGGGGGGAGGAACTTACCACAATCACAATCACGAAGGAGGTGGTACTCAGTAAGATAATGGGACTAAAGGCAGATAAATCCCCTGGACCTGATGGCTTGCATCCTCGGGTCTTGAGAGAAGTAGCAGCAGGGATAGTGGATGCATTGGTTGTAATTTACCAAAATTCCCTGGATTCTGGGGAGCTCCCAGCAGATTGGAAAACTGCAAATGTAATGCCCCGATTTAAAAAAAAAAAGGAGGCAGACAAAAAGCAGGAAACTATAGACCAGTTAGCCTAACATCTGTGGTTGGGAAGATGTTGGAGTCTGTTATTAAAGAAGCAATAGCAGGACATTTGGAAAAGCAGAACTCGGTCAGGCAGAGTCAGCATGGATTTATGAAGGGGAAGTCATGTTTGACAAATTTGCTGGAGTTCTTTGAGGATGTAATGAACAGGGTGGATAAAGGGGAACCAGTGGATGTGGTGTATTTGGATTTCCAGAAGGCATTTGATAAGGTGCCACATAAAGGTTACTGCAAAAGATAAAAGTTCACGGGGTTGGGAGTAATATATTAGATATAGGATTGGATTAGATAGAGGATTGGTGAACTAACAGAAAACAGAGAGTCGGGATAAATGGTTCATTCTCGGGTCGGCAATCAGTAACTAGTGGGGTGCCGCAGGGATCAGTGCTGGGACCCCAACTATTTACAATCTATGTTAACGACCTGGAAGAAGGGACCGAGTGTAACGTAGACAAGTTTGCTGACGATACAAAGATGGGAGGAAAAGCAATGTGTGAGGAGGACACAAAAAATCTGTAAAGGGACATAGACAGGCTCAGTGAGTGGGCAAAAATTTGTCAGATGGAGTATAATGTTGGAAAGTGTGAGGTCATGCACTTTGGCAGAAAAAAAATCAAAGAGCAAGTTATTATTTAAATGGAGAGAGATTACAAAGTGCAGCGGGACCTGGGGGTTACTTGTGCATGACACACAAAAGGATAGTATGCAGGCACAGCAAGTGATCAGGAAGGGCCAATGGTATCTTGGCCTTTATTGCAAAGGGGATGGAGTATAAAAGCAGGGAAGTCTTGCTCCAGTTATACAGGATATTGGTGAGGCCACACCTGGAGTACTGCGTGCAGTTTTGGTTTCCGTATTTACGAAAGGATATATTTGCTTTGGAGGCAGTTCAGAGAAGGTTCACTCGGTTGATTCCGGGGATGAGGGGGTTGACTTATGAGGAAAGGTTGAGGAGGTTGGGCCTCTACTCATTGGAATTCAGAAGAATGAGAGGTGATCTTATCGAAACATATAAGATTATGAGCGGGGCTTGACAAGGTGGATGCAGAGAGGATGTTTCCACTGATGGGGGAGACTAGAACTAGGGGGCATGGTCTTAGAATAAGGGGCCGCCCATTTAAAACTGAGATGAGGAGAAATTTCTCTCTGAGGGTTGTAGATCTGTGGAATTCGCTGCCTCAGAGAGCTGTGGAGGCTGGGACATTGAATAAATTTAAGACAGAAATAGACAGTTTCTTAAACGATAAGGGAATAAGGGGTTATGGGGAGCGGGCAGGGAAGTGTAGCTGAGTCCATGATCGGATCAGCCATGATCTTATTGAATGGCGGAGCAGGATCGAGGGGCCGAATGGCCGACTCCTATTCCTATTATGTTTTTATTAGGTGGGATCAGCAGCCAATCATTGGGGACAAGTGGGATCAGCAGCCAATCCCAAAGCAAAATACTGCGGATGAGGGATTTCAGTTCCGTGGGGAGACGGGAGAAGCTGGAATTGTTCTCCTTGGAGCAGAGAAGGTTGAGGGGAGATGTGATCGAGGTGTTCAAAATCATGAGAAGTCTAGACAGAATAGATAGAGGGAAGCTGTTCCCATTGGCAGAAGGGTCGAGAACCAGAGGACACAGATTTAAGGCAATTGGCAAAAAGACTTGCATTAATATAGCGCCTTATGATGAGAGATTGTACCTATACTCTCTGGAGTTTAGAAGAATGAGAGGTGATCTCATTGAAAAATATAAGATTCTGAGGGGGATTGACCGGGTAGATACAGGGAGGGTGTTTCCCCCCCGGGGCTGGGGAGTCTAGAACCAGGGGTCACAGTCTCAGGATAAGGGGTCGGCCATTTAGGACGGAGATGAGGAGAAACTTCTTCACTCAGAGAGGGGGTGAATCTTTGGAATTCTCTGCCCCAGAGGGCTGTGGAGGCTCAGTCTTTGGGTATATTCGAGGCTGAGATCGACAGGTTTTTGGACATTAAGGAATCGAGGGATATGGGGATCGGGAGGAGAAGTGGAGTTGAGGTCGAAGATCAGCCGTGATCTTATTGAGTGGCGGAGCAGGCTCAAGGGGCCGTGTGGTCGACTCCTGCTCATTCTTATGTTCACGACCACCATACGTCCCAAAGTGCAATACACTCAAGGAATTACTTTTTGATGTAATGCAGGAAACGCGGCAGCCAATTTGCGCACAGCAAGCTCCCACACACAGCAATGTGTTAATGACCCAGATAATCTGTTTTTGTGATGTTGATTCAGGGATAAATATTGGCCACAATATCGGGAATAACTCCCCTGCTCCTCTTCGAAATAGTGCCATGGGATTTTTTATGTCCACCTGAGAGAGCAAACAGGACCTCAGGTTTAACGTCTCATCAGAAAGACGGCACCTCCGACAGTGCGGTGCTCCCTCAGTACTGCCCCTCCGACAGTGTGGCACTCCCTCAGTACTGCCCCTCCGACAGTGTGGCGCTCCCTCAGTACCGCCCCTCCGACAGTGCGGCACTCCCTCAGTACTGCCCCTCCGACAGTGTGGCGCTCCCTCAGTACTGCCCCTCTGACGGTGCGGCGCTCCCTCAGTACCGCCCCTCCGACAGTGCGGCACTCCCTCAGTACCGCCCCCCCGACAGTGCGGCACTCCCTCAGTACCGCCCCTCCGACAGTGCGGCACTCCCTCAGTACCGCCCCTCCGACAGTGCGGCACTCCCTCAGTACCGCCCCTCCGACAGTGCGGCACTCCCTCAGTACTGCCCCTCCGACAGTGCGGCACTCCCTCAGTACCGCCCCTCCGACAGTGCGGCACTCCCTCAGTACCGCCCCTCCGACAGTGCGGCACTCCCTCAGTACTGCCCCTCTGACGGTGGGGCGCTCACTCAGTGCTGCCCTTTCGGGTGAGACGTTAAACCTAGAGTCTGCTTTCTCAGGTGGATGTAAAAGATCTCAAGGCACGAAGAACATAAGAAATAGGAGCATGAGTTGGCCACCTGGCCCCTCGAGCCTGCTCCGCCATTTAATACGATCATGGCTGATCTGATCATGGACTCAGCTCCACTTCCCCGCCCGCTCCCCATAACCTTTATTCCCTTATCGCTCAAAAGTCTGTCTCAAAAATCTGTCTATCTCCGCCTTAAATATATTCAATGTCCCAGCCTCCACAGCTCTCTGAGGCAGAGAATTCCACAGATTTACAACCCTCTGAGAGAAGAAATTCCTCCTCCTCTCCGTCTTAAATGGGCGGCCCCTTATTCTGAGACATGCCCCCGAGTTTTACGCAGAAGAGCCGGGGGGGCAGGGTTCGCCCAGTTTCCTGGGCCAATATTTATCCCTCCATCCACATCACGAAGAAAGAGATGGTCTGGTCACCCTCACATTGCCCGTTTGTGGGAGCTTGCTGTGCGCAAGTTGAGCTGCCGCGTTTCCCACCTTCCAACAGTGTCCACACTTCCAAAATTGGCTGACGAGAGCTTTTTGAGACGTCCGGTGGTCGAGAAAGGTGCTATAGAAATGCAACTCCATTTCTTTCACGTGAGCTGGCGCTGGTTGGCGAAGCTGGGCGTCCTCCCTCTCACCCCCATGTGTTATCGTTCTCTCTCTCGCGCTCCAGGAAACGACGCCATGGCAGAAGATGGAGCGGAGGAGGAACGGGCCAAGCTGGAAGCTGCCCGCAGTCGAGCTGCCACGGCCAAAAACCTGGCTTTCCTGAAGGCCCGCTCGATGGACGTGACCTTCGACGTGGGCGACGACTACGAGATCATCGAGACCATCGGCACCGGGGCCTACGGGGTGGTGTCCTCCGCCCGCCAGAGGCAGACAGGTGGGCACGGGGAGAACGGGGGCATCGCCTTCCAACCCTGTCACCTCCTCACCCCCCTCAACTCCCCTCACCCCCTCTCTCACCCCCTCTCACCCCCTCTCTCACCCCCTCCCAACCCCCCTCACCCCCTCTCTCACCCCCCCAACCCCCTCTCTCACCCTCCCTACCCCCTCACCCCCCCCACCCCCTCTCTCCGCCCTCCCAACCCCCTTCACCCTCTCAACCCCTCTCTCACCCCCCCTCAACCCCTCTCACCCCCTCTCACCCCCTCTCTCACCCCCTCCCAACCCCCCTCACCCCCTCTCTCACCCCCTCTCTCACCCCCTCTCTCACCCTCCCAACCCCCCTCACCCCCCTCAACTCCCCTCTCACCCCCTCTCACCCCCTCTCTCACCCCCTCCCAACCCCCCTCACCCCCTCTCTCACCCCCCCAACCCCCTCTCTCGCCCTCCCTACCCCCTCTCTCGCCCTCCCTACCCCCTCTCTCACCCCCCCAACCCCCCCTCTCGCCCTCCCTACCCCCTCTCTCACCCTCCCAACCCCCTCTCTCACCCTCCCTACCCCCTCTCTCACCCACCCTACCCCCTCTCTCACCCTCCCAACCCCCTCTCTCACCCTCCCTACCCCCTCTCTCACCCTCCCAACCCCCTCTCTCACCCTCCCAACCCCCTCTCTCACCCTCCCTACCCCCTCTCTCACCCTCCCAACCCCCTCTCTCACCCCCTCTCTCACCCTCCCAACCCCCCTCACCCCCTCTCTCACCCCCTCTCTCGCCTCCTCTCTCACCCTCCCAACCCCCTCTCTCACCCTCCCTACCCCCTCTCTCACCCTCCCTACCCCCTCTCTCACCCTCCCAACCCCCTCTCTCACCCTCCCTACCCCCTCTCTCACCCTCCCAACCCCTCTCTCACCCTCCCAACCCCCTTCACCCTCTCAACCCCTCTCTCAACCCCCCCTTCAAACCCTCTCTCACCCCCCTCAACCCCTCTCTCACCCCCTCACCATCCCAACCCCCCTCACCCCCTCTCTCTCCCCCTTAATTCCCCTCACCCCCTCTCGCACCCTCCCAACAACCCTCAGACCCTCCCAACACCCCCTCACCCTCTCTCTCACCCCCC
>NW_027250842.1:1002429-1052448 GCF_044704955.1 Pristiophorus japonicus | reverse complement strand
GCGAGAGGCGGGGGGGTGGGTACAGGAGGGGTTTGGTTGACGTGTGGGACTGCCGCTGACCTCACCTCCCTCCCCTTTCTCCCCCCCCCCCCCCCCCCCCCCCCTGCAGCTACGTGGTCCTGGATCTGATGGAGAGCGACCTGCACCAGATCATCCACTCCTCGCAGCCGCTGAGCCTGGAGCACGCCCGCTACTTCCTGTACCAGCTGCTGCGGGGCCTGAAGTACGTGCACTCGGCCAACGTGGTCCACCGCGACCTCAAGCCCAGCAACCTGCTGGTCAACGAGAACTGCGAGCTGAAGATCGGCGACTTCGGCATGGCCCGGGGCCTGGGCGGGCGGGCGGACGAGCCGGAGCCCTTCCTGACCGAGTACGTGGCCACTCGCTGGTACCGGGCCCCCGAGCTCATGCTCTCGCTGCAGGGCTACAGCCGGGCCATCGACCTGTGGTCGGCGGGCTGCATCTTCGCCGAGATGCTGGGCCGCCGCCAGCTCTTCCCCGGCAAGAACTACCTGCACCAGCTGCAGCTGATCCTGACGGTGCTGGGCACCCCGCCCGAGCGGCTGGTGGGCTCCATCGGGGCCGAGCGGGTGCAGGCCTACCTGCGGGGGCTGCCCCGCCGCCAGCCCGTGCCCCTGGCCCAGCTGTACCCGGGCGCCGACCCCCAGGCCCTGGACCTGCTGGGCCTGCTGCTGCGCTTCGACCCCCAGGAGCGGCCCTCGGCCCCCCAGGCCCTGCGCCACCCCTTCCTGGCCAAGTACCACGACCCCCAGGACGAGCCGGCCTGCGTGCCGGCCTTCGACTTCGACCTGGACCTGGGCGGGCCGGCCCCCACCCGCGAGGGGCTGAAGGAGGCCATCGCCCGGGAGATCCGCGACTTCCACCGGCGGCGCGAGGGGCTGCGGCGAGCCGTCGGCTTGGCGCCCGCCCTGGCGGTGGTCGTCGCCGCCCAGCCCCCGCCGCCGCCGCCTCCCGCCGACGTGGACATGCCCAGCGCCGAGCCGCCGGCGGGGGCGGCCGACTGCGCCCAGGAGATGATTGACCTGACCTCCCCCCAGCTGGCGGAGGAGGACGAGGCAGCGGGCGGCGGAGGGGAGGAAGAGGAGGAGGAGGGGGAGGAGGAGGAGGAGGAGGAGGGGGGCGAGCGCCGCCCAGCCGAGGGCCGGGCCGACGCCAAGAAGGAGGGCGGCATCTCGGCCGACACCAAGGCGGCGCTGAAAGCTGTGCTGCTTAAGTCAGCGCTGAGGCAGAAAAATAAAGGTAAGGGTCACCACCCGGTGCTTAGCGTCAGGTACAAGAAAGACTTGGGTGTTCCTCACGTCCCAAAGCGCTTCACGGCCAATGAAGTACTTTTGGAGTGTTGTCACTGTTGTATTGTGGGAAACGCGGCAGCCAATTTGCGCACAGCAAGCTCCCACACACAGCGATGTGATAATGACCCAGATAATCTGTTTTTGTTATGTTGGTTGAGGGATAAATATTGGCCCCAGGACACCGGGGAGAACTCCCCCTGCTCTTCTTCCAAATAGTGCCCCGGGATCTTTTACATCCAGCTGAGGGGGCAGACGGGGCCTCGGTTTAATGTCTTATCTGACAGCGCGGTGCTCCCTCGGTACCGCCCCTCCGACAGTGTAACGCTCCTTCAGTACCGCCCCTCCGACAGTGTAACGCTCCTTCAGTACCGCCCCTCCAACAGTGTAACGCTCCTTCAGTACCGCCCCTCCGACAGTGTAACGCTCCTTCAGTACTGCCCCGCCGACAGTGTAACGCTCCTTCAGTACTGTCAGACAGTGTAACGCTCCTTCAGTACTGTCTCTCAGACAGTGCGGTGCTCCCTCAGTACCGTCCCTCCGACAGTGTAACGCTCCTTCAGTACTGTCTCTCAGACAGTGCGGTGCTCCCTCAGTACCGCCCCTCCGACAGTGTAACGCTCCTTCAGTACCGTCTCTCCAACAGTGCGGCGCTCCCTCAGTACTGCCCCTCCGACAGTGCAACACTCCTTCTGTACCGCCCCTCCGACAGTGCGGCGTTCCCTCAGTACTGCCTCTCCGACAGTGTAACGCTCCTTCAGTACTGCCCCTCCGACAGTGTAACGCTCCCTCAGTACTGCCCCTCCGACAGTGTAACGCTCCCTCAGTACCGTCTCTCAGACAGCGCGGCGCTCCCTCAGTACTGCCCCTCCGACAGTGTAACACTCCTTCAGTACTGCCCCTCCGACAGTGTAACGCTCCCTCAGTACCGTCTCTCAGACAGCGCGGCGCTCCCTCAGTACCGCCCCTCCGACAGTGTAACGCTCCCTCAGTACTGTCCCTCCGACAGTGTAACACTCCTTCAGTACCGCCCCTCCAACAGTGTAACGCTCCTTCAGTACTGTCTCTCAGACAGCGCGGCGCTCCCTCAGTACCGCCCCTCCGACAGTGTAACGCTCCTTCAGTACTGTCTCTCAGACAGCGCGGCGCTCCCTCAGTACCGCCCCTCCGACAGTGTAACGCTCCCTCAGTACTGCCCCTCCGACAGTGTAACGCTCCTTCAGTACCGCCCCTCCGACAGCACGGCACTCCCAGAGTGCTAAACTGAAGTGCCAGCCTGGATTTATATGCTCAGGTTCCTGGAGTGGGAGTTGAACCCACAACCTTCCAACTCTGAGGCGAGTGTGCTACCCACTGAGTCAAAGCTGGTACAGCAAGCATTTAGAAAGGCAAATGGTATGTTGGCCTTTATTACAGGAGGATTTGAGTATAAGAGTAAAGACGTCGTACTGCGATTATACAGGGCCCTGGTGAGACCAGACCTGGAGTACTGTGCACAGTTCTGGTCTCCTTACCTAAGCAAGGATATACTTGCCATTGAGGGAGTGCAGCGAAGGTTCACCAGACTGATTCCTGGGATGGGGAGGGGTTGGGGGCCATCTAGAGGATTGTCCAGATCAATCTAGAAGAATGAGAGGTGATCTCATTGAAACAGAGACATTTCTTACAGGGCATGACCGGGTTGATGCAGGGAGGGTGTTTCCCCCGGGCTGGGGAGTCTAGAACCAGGGCTCACAGTCTCAGGATAAGGGGACTGAGATGAGGAGAAACTTCTTCACTCAGTGGAATTCTCTACGCTGATACATTAAACCGAGGCACCATCTGCTCTCTCAGGAGGACGTAAAAGATCCCAGGGCACTATTTGGAAGAAGAGCAGGAGAGTTCTCCCCGGTGTCCTGGGGCCAATATTTATCCCTCAATCAACATCACAAAAACAGATTATCTGGGTCATTATCACATTGCTGTGTGTGGGAGCTTGCTGTGCGCAAATTGGCTGCCGCGTTTCCCACCATACAACAGTGACTCCGTCATTGACTGTAAAGTGCTTTGGGATGTCCTGTGGCCGTGAAATATAAATGCAAATCCATCTTTTTTTCTTGTCTGTACTTGTGCATGACATTTTAATGATGTACGTACATGGACCCCCAAGTTTCTTTTCACCATTTAGACAGTGCCCTGATAAATAAGGCTTTGAAGATAAGACATGGGAGCCATTTTGCCCCTCGAGCCTGCTCCGCCATTCAATAAGATCATGGCTGATCTTCAACCTCAACCCCACTTTCCTGTACTATCCCTTGATTCTCTTAGTATACAAAATGTCCGTCAATCTCAGCCTTGAGTATATTCATGGACTGAGCCTCCTCAGCTCTCTGGGACAGAGAATTCCAAAGATTCACCACCCTCTGAGTGAAGAAGTTTCTCCTCATCTCAGTCTGAAATGGCCGCCCCCTTATCCTGAGACTGTGACTGTGAGGATGATGCTAAGAGGCTGCAGGGTGACTTGGACAGGTTAGGTGAGTGGGCAAATGCATGGCAGATGCAGTATAATGTGGATAAATGTGAGCTTATCCACTTTGGTGGTAAAAACAGAGACAGATTATTATCTGAATGGTGGCAGATTAGGAAAAGGGGAGGTGCAACGAGACCTGGATGTCATGGTACATCAGTCATTGAAAGTTGGCATGCAGGTACAGCAGGCGGTGAAGAAGGCAAATGGCATGTTGGCCTTCATAGCGAGGGGATTTGAGTATAGGAGCAGGGAGATCTTGCTGCAGTTGTACTGGGCCTTGGTGAGGCCTCACCTGGAGTATTGTGTTCAGTTTTGGTCTCCTAATCTGAGGAAGGACATTCTTGCTATTGAGGGAGTGCAGCGAAGGTTCGCCAGACTGATTCCCGGGATGGCAGGACTGACATATGATGAAAGACTGGATCGAGTGGGCTTGTATTCACTGGAGTTTAGAAGGATGAGAGGGGATCTCATAGAAACATATAAAATTCTGACGGGACTGGACAGGTTAGATGCAGGAAGAATGTTCCCGATGTTGGGGAAGTCCAGAACCAGGGGTCACAGTCTAAGGATAAGGGGTAAGCCATTTAGGACCGAGATGAGGAGAAACTTCTTCACTCAGAGAATTGTGAACCTGTGGAATTCTCTACCCCAGAGAGTTGTTGAGGCCAGTTCGTTAGATATATTCAAGAGGGAGTTAGATGTGGCCCTTACGGCTAAAGGGATCAAGGGGTATGGAGAGAAAGCAGGAAAGGGGGACTGAGGTGAATGATCAGCCATGATCATATTGAATGGTGATGCAGGCTCGAAGGGCCGAATGGCCTGCTCCTGAACCTATTTTCTATGATTCTATGCATTTTAGTGGCAGGGCAGGTTGGGAAAGCAGTTAAAAGGGTTACACAATCATAGACTTCATAAATAGAGGCATAGAGTACAAAAATGTGGAAATTATGATGAACCTGTATAAAACACTGGTTCAGCCCCAAATGGAGTATTGTGTCTAATTCTGGGCACTGCATGTTAGGAAGGATGTGAAGGCCTTAGAGAGAGTGCAGAAAAGATTTACGAGATTTATGATTCCAGGGATGAGGGATTTCAGTTACGTTGATAGACTGGAGAAGCTGGGGTTGTTCCCCTTATAAGAACATAAGAAATAGGAGCAGGTGTCGGCCATTTGGCCCCTCGAGCCTGCTCCGCCATTTAATAAGATCATGGCTGATCCGATCATGGACTCAGCTCCACTTCCCCGCCCGCTCCCCATAACCCTTTACTCCCTTATCACTCAAAAATTTGTCTCTCCGCCTTAAATATATTCAATGTCCCAGCCTCCACAGCTCTCTGGGGCAGAGAATTCCACAGATTTACAACCCTCTGAGAGAAGAAATTCCTCCTCATCTCAGTTTTAAATGGGCGGCCCCTCATTCTGAGACTATGCCCCCTAGTTTTAGTTTCCCCTATGAGTGGAAACATCCTCTCTGCATCCACCTTGTCGAGCCCCCTCATTATGTTATAAGTTTCGATAAGATCACCTCTCATTCTTCTGAACTCCAGTGTGTATAGGCCCAACCTTTCCTCATAGGCTGCAGGGTGACTTGGACAGGTTAGGCGAGTGGGTAAATGCATGGCAGATGCAGTATAATGTGGATAAATGTGAGGTTATCCACTTTGGGGGCAAAAACAGGAAGGCAGAATATTATCTGAATGGTGACAGATTAGGAAAAGGGGAGGTGCAACGAGACCTGGGTGTCATGGTACATCAGTCATTGAAAGTTGGCATGCAGGTACAGCAGGCGGTGAAGAAAGCAAATGGTATATTGGCCTTCATAGCGAGAGGATTTGAGTATAGGAGCAGGGAGGTCTTACTGCAGTTGGACAGGGCCTTGGTGAGGCCACACCTGGAATATTGTGTTCAGTTTTGGTCTCCTAATCAGAGGAAGGACGTTCTTGCTATTGAGGGAGTGCAGCGAAGGTTCACCAGACTGATTCCCGGGATGGCAGGACTGACATATGAAGAAAGACTGGATCGACTAGGCTTATATTCACTGGAGTTTAGAAGGATGAAAGGGGATCTCATAGAAACGTTTAAAATTCTGACGGGACTGGACAGGTTAGATGCAGGAAGAATGTTCCCGATGTTGGGGAAGTCCAGAACCAGGGGACACAGTCTAAGGATAAGGGGTAAGCCATTTAGGATCGAGATGAGGAGAAACTTCTTCACCCAGAGAGTGGTGAACCTGTGGAATTCTCTACCACAGAGAGTTGTTGAGGCCAGTTCACTAAATATATTCAAGAGGGAGTTAGATGTGGCCCTTACGGCTAAAGGGATCAAGGGGTATGGAGAGAAAGCAGGAATGGGGTACTGAGGTGACCAATCAGCCATGATCTTATTGAATGGTGGTGCAGGCTCGAAGGGCCTACTCCTGCACCCATTTTCTATGTTTCTATTGGCGGAAGGGTCGAGAACTAGAGGACACAGATTTAAAGCGATTGGCAAAAGAACCAAACGCGATGCAAGAAAAAGCTTTTTTACGCAGGGAGCGGCTGGGTTCTGGAATGCACGGCCTGATAGGGAGGTGGAGGCAGCGTCAATCTTGTCTTTCAAACGGGAGTTGGATAAGTACCTGCAGAAAAAAAATTGGCAGGGCGACGGGGAAAGGGCAGAGCGAGCGGGACTGGCTGAGAGTTGTGATTCTAGTTCTCGACTCTCCAGCCCGGGCAAACAACCTCTCGGCATCCATCCTGTCAAGACCAAGAACGTTAGTCCGTCTCACCCTCTCTCACATCCGAGTCAGAAGCTCGTGGGTTCGACGCCTCAACCGGCATCACAGATAAAACAGATTAGCCGGTCGTTTCTTTCAAGGCCGGTTGTGGGATCTTGCTCTGCGTAAATTGGCTGTCGCCTTCCCTACGTTACAATGGTGACCACACTTCAAAAAGCACGGCGTTGGTTGTGAGGTGCTCTGGGAGGTCCTGAGCAGGTGAAAAGGGGGCTTTGGGACATCCTGAGGGAGTGTAAGGTGATCCGGGGGGTCCTGAGGGGGGGTAAAAGGCGATCCGGGACGTCCTGAGGGGGGGTGAAATGCCTGCAGAGACGCAAGTCCCTTTTTCTTTGTGTTGCCCACAGAAATGACCAACTGCAGCCAGGACCCCTCAGACCCTCGTAGGCCCATCACGGCCCAGGAGCGGCAGCGGGAGCGCGAGGAGAAGCGACGGCGGCGGCAGGAGAGGGCCAAGGAGAGGGAGCGGAAGCAAAAGGAGCGGGAGCGCAAGGAGCTGAAGGACGGCGATATCCTGGGCGGGGTGGTGCTCAGCCAGGGTGATAAGAGCTTGCTGGAGCGCTGGATGAAGATGATGGAGGGGCGGGGACGGCCCGAGGCAGGAGAGGGGGGCGCCCCACTGATCAATGGAGGCTTTGGCGCGCCGGGTCCCAGCTTCGACGGCCCGGAGTACCGGCCGGGGGGCCTGCGGGAGGGGCTGGCAGGCCTCGGGCCTAGCGTAGGCCTCAGGCCTTCCTCGGGTGTCGGGCCCAGCGTAGGCTTCAGGCCCAGCGTGGCCCTCGAGCCTGGCGTAGGCCTCGGGCCTGCCTCAGGCCTTGGGCCTGGTACAGGCTTCGGGCCTGCCTCGGGTCTCGGGCCTGGCGCAGCCCTCCGGCCTGCCCCGTCGGACTGCGAGGCCCCCGCGCCTGCAGCGGCCCCCAAAGCCAACATCCCTTCCAGCACGCCGCGCTGCTTTCCCGTCAATCCCTTCCAAGTGCCGGTTCCCGGCCTCGCGCCCGTCGGGGAGACGGCCAAACCCCGAGGCGAAGGCCTCCGACCACCTCATGGCACAAGCGATCCAGGGATCCAGCACGGCCCGGGCCCGGCATTTCCCGCCCCCCCTCAACTGTTCGGGGCGGGGGCGGGTGTCCCCTGGGCCAGGCCGGGCCCCGCAACCCTACTGCCCCCAGCGCTCCACGAGGGGGCCTGGCCGGGGCCTGACCCGCAGGCCTCCGACCCTTCCCTCCCTCGGGCCCCTTTGCCTCACGACGGCGCCGGGTTTGCGCGCCTCGTCCCGCGGGACGGAGTGCCGGAGGCTCCCGCCTTCCCGCAGGGCCCAGCCATCCCCACGGCAGCGGCGGAGGAGCAGCAGAAGGCCCAGGGGGCAGGGCTTCGATCGGCGTTCCCCGTCGCTCCATTCGACGCCTCCAGCTCCGACTCGGCCGACATCACCACGGTGACGCACCAGCTCTCCAAGTCACAGGTAAGGGCCTGCCGCGAGGGCGTGCGCTTACACGCCGCCTCCACCCTCCCGAAGCCCAAATGCCGCACAAAATTAAACACCGGGCCACCTCGCGAGATACCAGGACAGTCGGCCAAGAGTTCCGCTCAAAGAGGTAGGTTACAAGGAGCGTGTTAAGGCGGAGAGGTTTAAGGAGGGAATTCCAGGGCTCGGGGTTTCGAGCTGAAGGCACGGCCACCGATGGTGGAACGATGAAAGTTGGGAGATGTGCAAGAGGGCAGGACTGGAAAGCGCAGAGATTTCGGAGCAGTTTAGGGGCTGGCGGAGGTTACAGAGATAGTGAGGAGTGTAGGGGCTGGAGGAGGTTACAGAGATAGGGAGGGGTGTAGGGGCTGGAGGAGGTAACAGAGATAGGGAGGGGTGTAGGGGCTGGAGGAGGTTACAGAGATAGGAAGCGGTGTAGGGGCTGGAGGTGGTTACAGAGATAGGGAGGGGTGTAGGGGCTGGAGGAGGGTACAGAGATAGGGAGGGGTGTAGGGGCTTGAGGAGGTTAGAGATAGGGAGGTGTGTAGGAGCTGGAGGAGGTTACAGATAGGGAGGGGTGTACGGGCTGCAGGAGGTTACAGAGACAGGGAGGGGTGTAGGGACTAAAGGAGATTACAGAGACAGGGAGGGGTGTAGGCGCTGGAGGAGGTTGGAGAGATAGGGAGGGGTGTAGGGTCTGGAGGAAGTTATGGGAGATGGGGAGGGTTTTAGGGGCTGGAGGAGGTTATACAGATAGGGAGGGTCGTAGGGGCTGGAGGAGGTTACAGAGATAGGGAGGGTTGCAGGGGCTGGAGGAGGTTACAGAGATAGGGAGGGGTGTAGGGGCTGGAGGAAGTTACAGAGATAGGGAGGGGTGTAGGGGCTGGAGGAGGTTGCAGAGATAGGGAGGGGCTGGAGGAGGATAGGGAGAAGTGTAGGGGCTGGAGGAGGTTACAGAGATAGGGAGGGTGTCGGGGCTGGAGGGGGTTACAGAGATAGGGAGGGGCTGGAGGAGGTTACAGAGATAGGGAGGGGTGTAGGGGCTGGAGGAGGTTACAGAGATAGGGCCATGGAGGAGTTTGAAGACCAGGATGAGAATTTTTTAATTGGGAGGTGTTGTGGGGGGGGCCAATGTCCATCAGCGAGCACAGGGCGTGTTGCGTAAACGGGAGTTGGTGAGAGTTCGGAGACGGGGATGGGAGCCCTGGGAGCTTTTAAGACGCTCCTTAAAACCTACCCCTCTGACCGTAAACTAGAGGTGATCCAAAACTCGGCTGCCCGTGTCCTAACTCGCAGCATCGCCCCCTGAGCTCACTGACCTACAGTGCCTTCTGTTGCCTGGGCCCCAAGCTCTGGAACTCCCTCCCTAAACCTCTCTACCTCTCTCTCCTCCTTTAAGACGCTCCATAAAACCCAGCTTTTGGTCATGTACCCTAATTTCTTTTCTGGCTCGGTGTCCAATTTTTGTTTTATAACACTCGTGTGAAGCACCTTAGGACGTTTTACTACGTTAAAGGCGCGAAATAAATACAAGTTGTTCTGCTTATCTAAAGAAGTACAGGGTAGATGCAGGGAGGATGTTCCCCCGGGGCTGGGGAGTCTAGAACCAGGGCTCACACAGTCTCAGGATAAGGGCTCGGCCATTTAGGACTGAGATGAGGAGAAACTTCTTCACTCAGAGGGTGGTGAATCTTTGGAATTCTCTGCCCCAGAGGGCTGTGGAGGCTCAGTCTTTGAGTATAGTCAAGGCTGAGATTGATAGATTTTTGGACAGAGAATTAAGGGATATGGGGATAGGGTGGAAAGGTGGAGCTGAGACACAAGGTTAGCCATGATCATATTGAATGCTCGGGGGGGCCTTATTTCTTAAGTTTTTACTCGCTTCCGCAGAACCTTTTCCCTGTATCCCTCCGCCACAAACACATTTATCCTGTTCCCTCAAACACCACTTCATCCCAGCTTATTCCAGAAATGTTCCTTCAACATCCTTCATATTCCCCATCGATCCAATTTTTTTAGCAGTGACTCTTTCTTCACTGCCGAACAATTTCCCTTGTTTTGCCGAGGACGCAAACCTTCTGTTCTCTGATAGCAGCTGGCCATTGTGAATTATTTCCCATTCAATTTTCGTGTGTCAGCGTCACGCTGCAGTGGCAGGCTCTTGCCACCAGCTGGCGCTCTCCAGCGCCAAAGGTTCTGAAGTCCCTCCTGTCCGGAAGGTTGGCAAACGCCTCCGCTTTTTCTCCGAGTCGTAGAATCATGGAATTTTACAGCAGGGGAGGGAGGCCATTTCGGCCCATCGGGTCCGCGCCGGCCGACCAAGAGCTATCCCGGCCGAATCCCACGCTCCAGCTCTGGGTCCGTAGCCCTGTAGGTTACGGCACTTCAGGTGCACATCCAGGTACTGTTTAAATGTGGTGAGGGTTTCTGCCTCTACCACCCTTTCAGGCCGTGAGTTCCGCCCCAGACCCCCACCGCCCTCTGGGTGAAGAAATTTCCAGTCAACACCTCCCCCCAATTATTTTAAACCTATGCCCTCTGGTTGTTGACCTCTCTGCCAAGGGAAACAGGTCCGTCCTATCCACTCTATCCAGGCCCCTCATCATTTTATACACCTCAATCAGGTCTCCCCTCAGCCTCCTCTGTTCCAAAGAAAACAAACCCCAGCCTATCCAATCTTTCCTCATCGCTAAAATTCCCCAGTCCCGGCAACATCCTGGTAAATCTCCTCTGTACCCTCTCCAGTGTAACATCCTGGTAAATCTCCTCTGCACCCTCTCCAGTGCAACATCCTGGTAAATCTCCTCTGTACCCTCTCCAGTGCAACATCCTGGTAAATCTCCTCTGCACCCTCTCCAGTGCAACATCCTGGTAAATCTCCTCTGCACCCTCTCCAGTGCAACATCCTGGTAAATCTCCTCTGTACCCTCTCCAGTGCAACATCCTGGTAAATCTCCTCTGTACCCTCTCCAGTGCAACATCCTGGTAAATCTCTGTACTCTCTCCAGTGCAACATCCTGGTAAATCTCCTCTGTACCCTCTCCAGTGCAACATCCTGGTAAATCTCCTCTGTACCCTCTCCAGTGCAGTCACATCACATGCCCCTGTGTGTTTGTCTCTCTCCCACGCAGGTGAAGGACTTGCTGCCCCCGGTATTCTCGGTGACGCCGAAGGGGAGCGGCGCAGGCTATGGAGTGGGCTTCGACCTGGAAGAGTTTCTCAATCAGTCCTTCGACATGGTGGGAGACAGCCACGACAGGTGAGGCTCCGTCTTTTGTCGTCTCGTGTGTCGCCACTCCGCGGCGGCTGGCGAACAGGAAGCTCTCGAGCCCCGCGCACCGTAGCGGGGGCCGAAGGTCAGCGGCACTCTCGCGCCAGAAGGTCGTGGGTTCCAGCCGCACCCACACCTCGCATTCCAGAGACTCGAGCCACCGAAGCCAGGCTGACACTCCCACGCTCCCCCCCCCACCCCCAGTTGACAATACTGAGGGAGTGCCGCACTGTCGGAGGGGCAGTACTGAGGGAGTGCCGCACTGTCGGAGGGGCAGTACTGAGGGAGCGCCGCACTGTCGGAGGGGCAGTACTGAGGGAGCGCCGCACTGTCGGAGGGGCGGTACTGAGGGAGTGCCGCACTGTCGGAGGGGCGGTACTGAGGGAGTGCCGCACTGTCGGAGGGGCAGTACTGAGGGAGCGCCGCACTGTCGGAGGGGCAGTACTGAGGGAGCGCCGCACTGTCGGAGGGGCAGTACTGAGGGAGCGCCGCACTGTCGGAGGGGCAGTACTGAGGGAGCGCCGCACTGTCGGAGGGGCAGTACTGAGGGAGTGCCGTACTGTCGGAGGGGCAGTGCTGAGGGAGTGCCGCACTGTCGGAGGGGCAGTACTGAGGGAGCGCCGCACTGTCGGAGGGGCAGTACTGAGGGAGCGCGCACTGTCGGAGGGGCAGTACTGAGGGAGTGCCGCACTGTCGAAGGGGCAGTACTGAGGGAGTGCCACACTGTCGGAGGGGCAGTACTGAGGGAGCACCGCACTGTCGGAGGGACAGTACTGAGGGAGTGCCACACTGTCGGAGGGGCAGTACTGAGGGAGTGCCACACTGTCGGAGGGGCAGGACTGAGGGAGCGCCACACTGTCGGAGGGGCAGGACTGAGGGAGCGCCACACTGTCGAAGGGGCAGTACTGAGAGAGCGGCGCACTGTCGGAGGGGCTGTTTTTCAGATGAGATATTAAACCGAGGGCCCCCGTCTGCCTTCTCAGGTGGACAGCTAACGATCCCCGGTGTCCTCGTGCCAATATTTACACCTCAATCAACATCACTAAAAACAGTTTAATTGCTCATTTGTCTCATGGCATTTTGTGGGATCTTGCAGTGCGCAGAATGGTTGCCGCAGGGGGAGTTTGACTGTATCTAATCCGTGCTGTACATGGTGCCGAAGGTTAAATATGTTTGCCCTCCTTCTCTCCTGCAGCCAGGGTGACTCCGCCCCCCTCTCCGCTTCCCTGCTGTCCGATTGGCTGGAGGTGCACCGCATGAACCCGGCCGACATGGAATCACTGCAACAGGAGCTGCAGCTGGGCTCTCCCATGATCCTCTCCGACGTGCCCGACCTCTAGGGGTCGCGACGGGCCCGGTCGTTGGCTCACAGCCTGGACCGTCCCTCATGCAGGAGAGGAGCCAACCCACGGCCCAAACTGGACCTTCTCCCCACCAGAGGCGCTGGATTGCAAGCAGCTGCTTGGCGACGAGGGGTGGCGAACACAGGCGGCAACCAGTGAGGAAACCATCTTCCTAGGCGGTACTAAGGGAGCACCGCACTGTGGGAGGGGCAGTACTGAGGGAGCACCGCACTGTGGGAGGGGCAGTACTGAGGGAGCACCGCACTGTGGGAGGGGCGGTACTGAGGGAGTGCTGCACTGTCGGAGGGGCGGTACTGAGGGAGCGCCGCACTGTCGGAGGGGCAGTACTGAGGGAGCGCCGCACTGTCGGAGGGGCAGTACTGAGGGAGTGTCGCACTGTGGGAGGGGCGGTACTGAGGGAGTGTTGCACTGTGGAAGGGGCAGTACTGAGGGAGTGTTGCACTGTGGGAGGGGCAGTACTGAGGGAGCACCGCACTGTGGGAGGGGCAGTACTGAGGGAGTGTTGCACTGTGGGAGGGGCAGTACTGAGGGAGCGTTGCACTGTGGGAGGGGCAGTACTGAGGGAGTGCCGCACTGTGGGAGGGGCAGTACTGAGGGAGCACTGCACTGTGGGAGGGGCAGTACTGAGGGAGGGGTAGTACTGAGGGAGTGTTGCACTGTGGGAGGGGCAGTACTGAGGGAGCGTTGCACTGTGGGAGGGGCAGTACTGAGGGAGTGTTGCACTGTGGGAGGGGCAGTACTGAGGGAGCGTTGCACTGTGGGAGGGGCAGTACTGAGGGAGCACTGCACTGTGGGAGGGGCAGTACTGAGGGAGTGCCGCACTGTGGGAGGGGCAGTACTGAGGGAGCACTGCACTGTGGGAGGGGCAGTACTGAGGGAGGGGTAGTACTGAGGGAGTGTTGCACTGTGGGAGGGGCAGTACTGAGGGAGCACTGCACTGTGGGAGGGGCAGTACTGAGGGAGTGCCGCACTGTGGGAGGGGCAGTACTGAGGGAGCGCCGCACTGTCGGAGGGGCAATACTGAGGGAGGGGTAGTACTGAGGGAGTGTTGCACTGTCGGAGGGGCAGTACTGAGGGAGGGCCGCACTGTGGGAGGGGCAGTACTGAGGGAGTGCCGCACTGTCGGAGGGGCAATACTGAGGGAGCACCGCACTGTGGGAGGGGCAGTACTGAGGGAGCACTGCACTGTGGGAGGGGCAGTACTGAGGGAGGGCCGCACTGTGGGAGGGGCAGTACTGAGGGAGTGCCGCACTGTCGGAGGGGCGGTACTGAGGGAGTGCCGCACTGTCGGAGGTGCCAACTTTTGGATGAGAAGTTAACCCGGGGTCCCGTCTGCCCCCTCAGCTGGATGTAAAAGATCCCACAGCCACTGTTGCAAGAAGAGCCAGGGGAGTTCTCGCCGGTATCATGGGGCTAATTTATCCCCCAACCAACATCGCTAAAACAAAACACTCATGGTCAAATTGCTGTGCACAAATTGGCTGCCGCGTTTCCTACATTTCAACGGTGACGACACTACAAAATAATGTACTGAGAGAGTAAGGGCCCAGAGCGCGCGGTGAGGGGATTGTAGGAGGGGTTGGTGCAACATGTTTGCTCCAATGAGAATGCTACAAGATGTAAATAAAATCTCATGATGTAGAGGATGTGACTTCAAATCACTTGAGTGTTGACTGAGATCTCTCGATTGATGAGGAGATTTGCAGGTTTTGTTTCCTGAAACGGTGGAAGAGAACGATGCCATTGTTATGTTGGAATCCAGGGAGATTGACTTCTGTCCATCGACAGTCTTTCGTCACCCCCCCACCCCGTATCGAATTGGGAGGGACCTTCCACCGTTTAATTGTGAAGTGCCGTAACCGACAGGGCTACAGACCAGGAGCTGGAAAGTGGGATTAGGCTGGGATGGCTCTTTGTCGGCCGTTGCGGACACGCTGGGCCGAAATGGCCTCCTTCCCTGCTGTAAATTTCACCGACCGACCTTCACCCCCTTCAAACAAGTATTTATATAGCACCTTTAATGTAGCACCTTTAAGGTCGGTTTTAAGGAGTGTCTTGAAGGAGGAAAGGGGTGCAGAGGTTTAGGGAGGGAGTTCCAGAGCTTGGGGCCCAGGCAACTGAAGGCACGGCCACCGAGGGTGGAGCGATTCTAATCAGGGATGCTCAAGAGGGTAGAATTAGAGGAACGCAGAGATCTCGGGGGGTTGGAGAAGATTGCAGAGATAGGGAGGGGGCGAGACCATGGAGGGATTTGAAAATAAGGAATTAAACTAAGCTGCAGAATGGGCATCGAATTGGCAAATGAAGTTTAACAGATAAATGTGAGATTACATTTTGAAAAATAGGGAGGTCACTTATGACTTGGAGGGTACGAGTGTAGGTGGGGGAGAGGAACGTCAGTACAAATTGCTAACGGTTGCGACACAGGTTAGCAAGGCCATATATTTTAAAAAAAACAAGCACTAGGGTTCATCTCGAGAGGTATAGAATTGAAAAGTATGGAAGTTATGCTGAACCTGTATCGGATCTTGGTTAGACTACAGTTGGAGCACTGCGTACAGTTCTGGTCGCCAGATTCTAGAAAGGACGTAGAGGCAGTGGAGAGGGTGTAGAGAAGATTTACAAGGATGATACCCGAAACGCTAGGGTATACCTATCAGGAAAGGATGAACAGGCTGGGTCTCTTTTCACTTGAAAAAAGGCTGAGGGGTGGCCTTTAAAATTATGAAAAGGTTTTGATCGAGTGGATAGAGAGAGAATGTTGCCAATTGTGGGGAAGAGCATAACTAGAGGCCATCAAATACAAGATAGGCCCCAAGAAATCCAACAGGGAATTCAGAAGAAACTTCTTCACCCAGAGAGTGGTGAGAATGTGGAACTCGCTGCCACAGGGAATGGTTGAGGCCACATAGTTCGCATGCCAGACACGAGACTCCCCAAAGCAAGCGCTCTACTTGGAACTCCTTCACGGCAAACGAGCCAAAGGGCGGGCAGAGGAAACGTTACAGGGACCACCCTCAAATCCTCCCTGATAAAGTGCAACATCCCCACCGACACCTGGGAGTCTCTGGGCCCAAAGACCGCCCTAAGTGGAGGAAGTGCATCCGGGAGGGCGCTGAGCACCTCGAGTCTCGTTGCCGAGAGCGTGCAGAAACCAAGCGCAGGCAGCGGAAGGAGCGCGTGGCAAACCAGTCCCACCCTCCCTTACCCTCAACGTCTGTCCCACCTGTATCAGGGACTCTGGTTCCTGTATTGGACTGTTCAGCCACCGAAGAACTCATGCTAAGAGTGGAAGCAAGTCTTCCTCGATTCCGAGGGACTGCCTATAATGATGACGAGACAAGCATATGAGGGAGAAGGGAATAGAGGGTTATGCTGATATTTAGATGAGGAAAGCTGGGAGGCTCGAGTGGGGCATAAACGCTGGCATGGGTAGATGGCCCGAATGGCCTGTTTCTGTGCCATATATCCTATGGAATCCTATCAACTAATGCTAGCTCACCCCAGCATGACAGCTGAGTAAAGATACATACCCCAAGGCGCTTATCATATGAGCAGTAATCGGAAACAAAATTTGATACCAAGCCTTAAGGGGAGATATGGACAAAAGCCTAGTCAGTGATCGGTTTTAAGGAGCTTCTTAAAGGTGGGAGAGAGGGAGGGAATTCCAGAGCTGCCAATGGTGGAGCAATAAAAATCGGCGGATGTGCAAGAGGCCAGGATTAGAGGAGTGCAGAGATCTCGGAGGGTTGAATGGCAGGAGAGATAAAATGGGGATGAGGGCCACAAAGTTGAGGAGTTGCTGGACGGCTAAGCAAATGTAGTTCAGCGAGCACGGGGGGTGAATGGCACTTGGTGCGACTTAGGACATGGGCAGCGGAGTTTTGGATGACCTCAAGTTTATGGAGGGCAGGAAATGGCCTGCCGGACAGGGGTGCGTTGGAAGTCAGGCGTGGCACAGTGGGTCACACTCTCTTGCCTACCGCGTCAGGTCATGGGTCTGAGCCCGACCCACTGCAGAGACTCAAGTCCCCATAATCCAGGCCAACATTCCTGCTGCCAGTACAGCCAGGATGCTCCATATCCCAATGCTCACTAAATCACTGTTGTTCTATTCTCCCTTCCCTACACTACACTCACCTTGCCCTTCAATCCCCTCTCCTCCCCACACGACTCTTCCCCTACATTCCCTCTGCTAAATTCCCCTTACCTATACACCCGTTCTCCCCCCCCCCCCCCCCCACACTTCCCTCCCCTAAATTCCCCTCTTCTCCCTCCCCTACACTTGCATCCCTGGCCATCCCCTCCCTCCCTCAACGTCTCTGTTCTCACCTCTCCTGCCATCATCTCCTCTCTTCTCCGCCCCCACAGATTGCTCCTTTCCCTTCTGCAGTGTCTGCCCTCTTTCCCTCCCTCCCGCCCCACTGTCTGCCCTCTGACTTGGAAATATATCGGCCGTTCCTTCTTTGTCGCTGAGGCAAAATCCTGGAACTCCCTCCCCAATAGCACTGTGGGAGCACCTTCACCACACAGCCTGCAGCGGTTCAAGGCGGCGGCTCACCACCACCTTCTCGAGGGCAATTAGGGATGGGCAATAAATAAATGCCAGCGACGCCCACATTCCAGGAATGAACAAATATGCTTCGATTGGCCTGACCCAGAGTCACAAAGACAGCCAACTGGAGGCAACACATTCCACGTGGGGGCCGAGGAGATTTAATCCATCACCTACGTGCAAAAATTATTCTAATACACTGCACACCCTTTTGCAAATGAGTTCGGTACAAGTGCAGGCAAATGTGTTTTCATACACTGCACACCCTTATGCAGAAGTTTGGCATACATTGCACTAGTATGTGCAAAGGTGTTTTGGTACATCACAGGTGTTTGCATCGCCAAGGACATTGTGCCACCGTTGGGACCCCTGGGTGGGGGAGGCGCTATTAGTCTCCGATGTTATTCGCCACTTCACCGTTTCCCGAAAAATCATGCCTGGGTCTGCAACGCAACAACCCCCTCTCCCCATGTAAGGATCCCTCAATAGTCCAGTCTTCAGGCTCACTCCCTGCTCGCACGACCCAAAGTGGCGGCATCCTGTCGGAGAATGGGCCTCACCACCTACTCCGCACAAAAACATTAGGGTTCTGATCAGGGTGGGCTGTATCATTTTTTGGCACATGCCAGTTGCCTCCACTTACCTTCGCTACGCAGAGGTCGAAGTATCAGTCATCGGCCGCAGTCCACAACACGCAGTTTCACACCTGGGAGTGTTTGATGGGGCAGTGTAGAGGGAGCTTTACTCTGTATCTAACCCTGTGCTGTACCTGCCCTGGGAGTGTTTGATGGGACAGTGTAGAGGGAGCTTTGCTCTGTATCTAACCCCCTGTACCTGCCCTGGGAGTGTTTGATGGGACAGTGTAGAGGGAGCTTTACTCTGTATCTAACCCCCTGTACCTGCCCTGGGAGTGTTTGATGGGACAGTGTAGAGGGAGCTTTACTCTGTATCTAACCCCGTGCTGTACCTGCCCTGGGAGTGTTTGATGGGACAGTGTAGAGGGAGCTTTACTCTGTATCTAACCCCCCTGTACCTGCCCTGGGAGTGTTTGATGGGACAGTGTAGAGGGAGCTTTACTCTGTATCTAACCCCCTGTACCTGCCCCTGGGAATGTTTGATGGGACAGTGTAGAGGGAGCTTTACTCTGTATCTAACCACGTTACAGAGATTGGCAGAAACATTAAACAAATATTTTGTATCTGTCTTCACAGTAGAATGTGCAAAAAGCTTACATGAAATGGTGGGGAACCAAGGGTCTAATGAGGGTGAGGAACTTAAATGTAATTAATTTAAGTGGAGAGAGAGTGCTAGAGAAGCTATTGGGACTAATAGCCGACAAATCCCCTGGACTTGCAGCCTACATCTCTGGGTTCTGAAAGAGGTGGCTGCAGAGATTGTGGATGCATTGGGTTTGATTATTTAAAATTCCCTCGATTCTAGAAACGGTTCCACCAAATATAACACTGCTATTCAACAAAGGAGGGAGAGAAAAATGGGACCTACAGGTCAGTTAGCCTGACATCATTTGTCAGGAAAATGCTGGAATCCATTGTTAAGCAAGTGTGGTATCAGGGCACTTTGATGATCATAACATGATTAGGCAGAGACCGCATGGTGTTAAGGGAAATCATGTTTGACAAATTTATTGAGTTTTTTGAGGATGTAGCCAGCAGGATAGATAATGGGGAACCAGTGGAGGTAGTATACTTGGATTTCCAAAAGCATTCAATATGGTGCCACGTAAAAGGTTATTACACAAGATAAGGGCTCATGGGATTGGAGGTAATATATTACCATGGATAGAGGATTGGTTAACAGACAGAAAAGAGAGTAGGATATAAATGGGTCTGTTTCAGGTTGGCAGGCAGTAACTAGTGGGGTGCCACAGGGATCAGTGCTGGGGCCTCAGCTATTTAATATTTATATGAATGACTTGGATGAAGGAATCGAATGCAAAGTATCCACGTTTGCTGATGAGACAAAGCTAGGTGGGACAGTAAGCTGAGAAGAACACTAAAGCATCTGCAAAGAGATATAGATAGACTAAGTGAGTGGGAAGTAAGGTGGCAGATGGATTATAATGTGGGTAAATCGGAGGTTATTCACTTTGGTAGGAATAATAGAAAAACAGGTTATTTTTTTTTTTAAATGGGGAGAAACTTTAAAATGTTGGCATTTAGAGATTTGGGTGTCCTTGAACAAGACAAACAAAGATAACATGCAAGTACAGCAAGCAATCAGAAGGGCCTTTATCGCAAAGGGGTTGGAGTGTTAAAGTAAGGAAGCCTCGCTGCAATTGTACAGGGCCTTAATGAGGCCACACCTGGCGTACTGTGGCATTTGGGTCTCCTTATCTTAGGGTATACTTGCCTTGGAGGGGGTACAAGAGGTTCGCTCGATTGATTCCGGGGATGAGGGGGCTGTCCTATGAGGAGAGATAGTGTAGCGTGGGCCTATGCTCTCTGGAGTTTAGAAGCATGAGTGGTGATCTCATTCAAACAGAAGATTTTTTTTCTTTCATTCCTCTGGCTGGTGTCTAGAACTAGGGGTCACAGTCTCAGCATCTGCCATTTAAGACAGATACGAGGAGGAATTTCTTCACTCAGAGGACTGTGAATCTTTGGAATTCTCTGCTCCAGAGGGCTGTGGATGGTGAATTGCTGAATATATTCAAGGCCGAGATCGATAGATTTTTGGAGTCTAGGGGAAATCAAGGGATATGGAGATCGGGCGGGAAAGTGGAGTTGAGGTCAATCATCAGCCGTGATCTTATTGAATGGTGGAGCAGGCTCGAGGGACATGGGGCCTACTTCTGCTCCTATTTCTGATGTTATGTACCTGCCCTGGGAGTGTTTGATGGGACAGTGTAGAGGGAGCTTTACTCTGTATCTAACCCCCTGTACCTGCCCTGGGAGTGTTTGATGGGACAGTGTAGAGGGAGCTTTACTCTGTATCTAACCCCGTGCTGTACCTGCCCTGGGAGTGTTTGATGGGACAGTGTAGAGGTAGCTTTACTCTGTATCTAACCCCTGTACCTGCCCTGGGAGTGTTTGATGGGACAGTGTAGAGGGAGCTTTACTCTGTATCTAACCCCGTGCTGTACTGAATTAAACAAAATACCCTTCCATATGATCACAGCAGATTCCTGGGGTGCTATCGATCGTTCTCTCCCCCGGGTACAGCTTAAACATGATACAGGAATAAAGGCACCAATGAAACAGCCCGATCGTCGTTGTATTTTGTGTTTTTGTTTAATTTTTGTTCATTTATTCCCCTGTCGCACATGTGGACAATTCCTCACTTTCCATACAAAATAATCTTTGCATAGATTTTATTCAAAAGATACATATATATAATACAAGGGGAAGGGAGGGGTGAGGGAAGGAGAGGGGCTGGGAAGGAGGGAGGAAAGGGTTTGAAGAGAACAATTACCCCCCCCCTGTCCTCCCCAAACAAAATTGCTGTACAAAGGAGCACAAATCGAACTTTCTCATTTCAGATAATTACATAATTAAAACAGCTAGATTTCTGGAGAGAGAGAGAGACGCACACGAGGAGGGGGGGGGGCCCGGGAATAGCACTTCAGTTACTCCCCCACCCCCAATCTCTCGCTCCCTGTCCGCCTGCAACAAACAATAATAGTCCACGCACCATCTCGAACTGGGACGTCCGCTTACCGAGCAGGAGGCTGAACCCCACCCTCTATATCTCCCCCACCCCTCCCTCACTCGCTTCTCCCGCCCCCCCCCCCCCGGCGAGCTCAGGCGGCGCACACACTCCGCCTCGAAATGTTTGGTCACATAATTCAGAAGAGTCAACAAAATGTGAGCAGTTGGAAAGCTGGACACGAGCGCTCACAGGAAGAAAAAACAACAACTTGTTCTGCAGGCTCTGGGGGGGGGGGGGGGGGGGGGATAAGGCGACCTTTTACAACGGCTCGAGCAACCCTCACACACCCCACGCCCCCTCATCCACCTAACCCCGACGGACATCCAGGCGACAAGACGGTGGGTCATTTGATATCGAACAGAGTGACTAATGGCCCACCGCCCTTCCTCCTCTCGGAGCTTCCCCTTTCTATCTTCGCGCCCGGACCAGGCTTAACGTTAAAGGTGGGGTGGGGGGGGGGGGGGGGAAAGAGGGGCTGAAATAGAGACCTGGCTCTGGACAGATGAGGCACCCATGTGCTGGGGTGGGGGGGTGTGAGAGGGTCACAGGTCAACACTGGCAAGGGGGAGAGGGGGTTGAGCAGAGGGATAGGCAAGGGGGAGAGGGGGTTGAGCAGAGGGATAGGCAAGGGGCCCCAAGTCAGTCCTTCCAACGGTAGTCCGACAAACCCACAGTACGAGAGAACCACACGCCCCACCCCCGCCAACACCACTCTCGCTGGAGTTTAAAGCACCCCCAAATAAAATGCGCGCACACACACACACACACACACACGAAACGAACTAAATAAAACTCAGAGCAACGTGGTGAGGTGGGGGAGGTTAACAGGGAGCAAGATACTGTCCTCGATCCCAGGGGCTGAACCGAGACACGGGGGGGGGGGGGGGGGGGGGGGGGGGAAGTCCCCAGGAAGAAATCCTTACAGCGTGTGGGACCAGTGTAACTCCAAGGGGCGTGGGGGAAAGAGCGAGAGACACAGCAACGCTTCTTTCAAAGTCTCGTGGCTCGCTGGACAATTGACCGGCGCAAACTCGCGCCGGAGGTTACGCAGAGGACACGGGCACCGAGGCCCACGTGCTCCGCGATGCGGGAGTGGGCCGCGGAGGGGCAGTGTCCCCGGGGAGGCCCTTCACAGTAACGTTCCGCCGTCCTGGGCAGCCAAGCGGGTCAAGAGATAGTGTACACGGTACAGAGAGGCGGAAAGGGAAATCCGATCCCGGTGAGGCGACTGTAGACTTGCACCAATGTTATCCAGAGCGAGTGAGCCAGGGAGAGAGAGAGAGAGGGGGGGGGAGAGGGAGGAGGCAGAGAGGGGGGGGGAGGAGGAGGCAGAGAGGGGGGGGAGGGAGGAGGCAGAGAGGGGGGGGAGAGGGAGGAGGCAGAGAGGGGGGGGGAGGAGGAGGCAGAGAGGGGGGGAGGAGGAGGAGGCAGAGGTGGGGGGAGGAGGAGGAGGCAGAGGGGGGGGGGGGAGAAGAGAAGAGAGGAGGAGTGATACAGATAGGACCAGAGGCACAGAGAGCACACGCACGAGAGAGAAAGCGTGTGCAGGAGAGATCGAGCGAGCTGGAGGTTGGACTGGGGGGGGGTGGGTGAGGGGAGCGAGTGAGGGCTCCAGAGAAGGAGGGAGCACTCGGGAGTGCGTGCCAGGGAACCGGGGAGTCAGAAGGAGGAAACAAGAGAAAGGGGAGTTTGCAGATGGTGGGAGTGAAGACAGCCACAGGAAAGGACGAGGGAGAAAGAGAGAGCGCGCTAATGAACATCGCAAAACACCCGCCAACTCGCTCAAATATTTAGGTCCACCATTAAATTTTGCTGAAGTGTGCAGTTTAAAATAAAAAGGAAAAGAGAGCGAGCGAGACCCTCCCCAGCCAAAATCTGCAGGATAAGCATCGAGATTGTGACAGCCCCAAAGCAATCGCTCGACAATCCGTGGGGCAGGACAGGAGAGAGAGAGAGAGAGAGAGATACTGCAAATGTAAGGCATACACACAAACACAGTTCAGGGAGGAGGGTGAGGGGGGGGGGGGGGGGTTTAAGAACCTCCAGATACACGGGGGGGGGGGTGTGGGAAACGGTCAGAGGTAACACAAACACCAGTTTCCGCTTGACCTGTGAACGAGAAAGCTCCTCGCCCGAACGGGGTCCGACCACCGGGTCCCGACCTTGCAGATGAGCCCGAATGGGGGGAGTGTAAAGATAAACCACGAGGTTCAGCATTGATATCTCGGGGGGGGGGACGGGGCGGGGGGAAAAGAGAGGGGCAGAGCTGCTCAGTGGAATATTTAAGTTGAAAGGAATGCTGCGAGTCCTCGAGAGCTCTCGACCACTAACCAGCGCGAGAATCGCCCCCCCCCCCGCCCCTCCCTCCCCTCCCTCCCCTCCCCGGGCCTGGTACCCACCACACCGACAGCATGTATTGCACACGAGAGTCCGTCTCACTGTGCCCAGCGCCCCTCGCGACCTCCCTCCGGCGCGCATCAAGTCTTGGGTTTGTGGCCCGCTCTCTCACAACTAAGGCTGGCCGACGGGGGTCTGCCCCGCCTCTTCGGGGGGGTGGGGGGCGTGGCCGGGGGCCGGCCCCTCCGACGATGCAGCGGCTGCTCCTGCTGCTGCTGCTGCTCCTCCCCCGCCGGTGGGCGGTTGGGGGGCCGGCCTCTCTTGGGGGGCCGGCCTCGCCTGGGGGAGCCGGGAGGGGGAGGAGGGAGCGGGCTGCTCTTGGCCTTGGGCGGTCGGCCGCGCGGGCAGGGGAGCGGGGGAGGGGAGGCGGAGGGGGGCCGCCCTTTCCTCTTGGCGGCGGGCGGGGGAGGCGGCTGGGGGGAGCCGCCGCGGGCCGAGCGGGTGTTGGCGGCGGGCGTGGTGGCTGCCACGGCGGCCGCTGCGGTCAGGCTGCGCAGGACGCGGTCCGGGGTGGCAGTGGGCGAGGGGGAGGAGGAGGAGGAGGAGGAGGAGGAGGAGGAGGAGTCCCGGACACTGGGGGCCTCGTCCCCGACGGACCGGCCTCTCCTGCGCTTGGGCTCCCCGCCTCCCGCCTCCTCCTGCCCCGCGGACTCTCGGGGCAGCGCCCTTTGCCCCCGGGGTTTGTAGCGGCGACGCTCCAGAGGCGGCACCAGGTCCCCGGGCCGCTGGCGGGTGGACCTGGGGGTCGGGACGTCCCGGGAGGCCAGAGACACTCCCGCCGGGCCGGGCCGTTCCTCCGAGGACAAGGAGGAGGAAGAAGAGCTGAGTGCCCGGGCCCTCCTGCGGGCCTGCTCCGGAGCCGGGGCGGCTGGACTCTCTCCGCCCGTGTCCGGGCTCGGGCCCTCGGCCAATTCGGCCGGCCGCGGCCTTTTGGCCGGAGGCTGGCGGCCCTCGGCCTCGCTGCCCGACTCGCCGCTCGGGCCCTGCCACCTGGCGCTGCGCGGGTGCTGGGGGGCAGGGGGTTCGCGGCTGGCGGCCTCGCTCCCGCCCGCGGCCGGTGGTGTGGCTCGCCGCGTCCGCTTGGTGGGCTCCCGCCGCTCGACGATGACGTTGATGCGCCCGGGGACCTTGCGCAGCACCGTGGCCATCACCTGGGCACACGCCTCGCTGCCGGCTCCACCAATCAGCAGCTCCTGGTCCGCCGTCCTCCTCCGCTTCTTCTCCCGGCCGCCGCTGACCGGCCGATCGGCGCTGGCCGCCGGGACCGGCTCCCCGCCAGAGGCCGGCGGCTTCAGCTCCGGCTCCCGGCCGCCCGCTTGGCTCGCTGACCCGTCACCTCCGGCAGCCTGGGGCGCCACAGGCTCCTCCCCTCCCACCGCCGCGCAGACCGCGAAGCCGCGGGGCGAAGGGTCGCCGCGGGGCGAAGGGTCGCCAGCCGCCGCCCCACCCTCCTCCTGTCCTCCTGCCGTCGGCTCGCTGGATCGCTCTTCCTCCGTCGCCCGGTTCACGGTCGGGCCGGGCTCGAGCAATTCCTCCGGCCATTGGCCTTCCACCTGTCGATCGGCCGCATCATTCAGGACCCGCTCTGGACTGTCTGTATCCACGGCAACCAATGTCCTTGGGATACATTCCTCCGACCTTTGACTGCCCGTATCCACAGTAACCAATGTCCTTGGGATACATTCCTCCGACCTTTGACTGTCCGTATCCACGGTAACCAATGTCCTTGGGATACATTCCTCCGACCTTTGACTGCCCGTATCCACGGTAACCAATGTCCTTGGGATACATTCCTCTGACCTTTGACTGTCCGTATCCACGGTAACCAATGTCCTTGGGATACATTCCTCCGACCTTTGACTGCCCGTATCCACGGTAACCAATGTCCTTGGGATACATTCCTCCGACCTTTGACTGCCCGTATCCACGGTAACCAATGTCCTTGGGATACATTCCTCCGACCTTTGACTGCCCGTATCCACGGTAACCAATGTCCTTGGGATACATTCCTCCGACCTTTGACTGCCCGTATCCACGGTAACCAATGTCCTTGGGATACATTCCTCCGACATTTGACTGCCCGTATCCACGGTAACCAATGCCCTTGGGATGTGCTCCTGCGACCTTTGACTTCCTGAATCTGCGGCAACCAATGTCCTTGGGATGCCCTCCTCCTCCTGCGACCCATGACCTTCGGCTCTCTCGAAGCTGGGGCCGTTGGGAGCCAGACCGCTGCCATCTTGGAGCTGCGGGGCCGCGTTCCCCTTCAGACGGTTGCCTGTCAGGGGAGCGTCGGGATGGGCGGCCGGGCCGAGCGCGAGGGGCCTGCCCTCGGGCCCGGGCTCCCCTCGTCCCGCCGTGGCTCCCGGCTCTGGCCCGCCGGCCGAGGTCCCGGCCTTCGGGGGGATCGCTTCCTCCACCGCCGACGGGGCCTCAACTCCGGCCAGCGACTGGTCCACGGCCGGTTCCTGGGGGGTTGGGGGCGGCGCGTCCCGGAGAACGTCGCCCCCGTTGGTCACGGGGCTGGGCCCGAGCAGCGGTGGCTCAGAATCCCGCGGCGCGCCCTCCTTGGGCTTCGGCTCAGCCGGCTCCGGGGCTCCGGCCAGCACGGGTTCCTCCGGCCCCGGGGAGTCTGCGGCGGTCAGGGGCTCCACGGGGGCGGCCGGCTCCTCCTCGAATATCTCGTCGGGCAGCTCGGTGCTGATGTGGATCTGCAGGTCGCGGGAGGGCGCCTCGTAGCGCAGCAGGCGGCTGTCAAGCTCCTTGGGCAGGGCCGCCGGGGCCTCGAGGGGGCCGCCCGCCCCCCCGCCGCCGCTCTCCGCCTCCCGCGCGCTCAGCCGCGCCTCCCGGAGGCGCTCGCTCATCCGAGTGCTGGGCCGCTCCCCCTGGGCCTTGGCTGGGTGTCGGGCCTTCTTCTGCCTCCTGACGTGCAGCTCCTCGCTCAGCCGCCGCTCGTCCTCCTCTGTCCACTTCCACACCTCATCCTTGGCCTGGTCTAAGTCCTTGCGTGCTGCCTCCACCTGCTCCTGTGGGGGGGGGGGGGGGGGGGGGGTGACAAACGGAGATAAATCAGTATTGAGGCTCTGCCCTTCACACGCCCAGCACACACTGACTCAGAGGGAGCATTTTGTCAGCAATAAAAGGGCCTCCCTATTTAAGGATATACTTGCATCAGAGGCAGTTCATAGAAGGTTCAACACCGCCTCCAGTGCAGCCTTCGGCCGCCTGAGGAAGAGTGTTTGAAGACCAGGCCCTCAAATCCACCACCGAGCTCATGGTCCACAGGACTGTAGTGATACCCGCCCTCCTGTGTGGCTCAGAGACACGGACCGTGTACAGTAGACACCTCAAGTCGTTGGAGAAATACCACCAACGATGTCTCCGCAAGATCCTGCAAATCCCCCGGGAGGACAGACGCACCAACGTTAGCGTCCTCGACCAGGCCCGACATCCCCAGCATCGAAGCACTGACCACACTCGGCCAGCTCCGCTGGGCAGGGCCACATTGTCCGCATGTCCCCCCCAGACACGAGACTCCAAAAGCAAGCGCTCTACTCGGAACTCCTTCACGGGCAAACGGGCCAAAGGGTGGGCAGAGGAAACGTTACAAGGAACCACCCTCAAAGCTTCCCTGATATAAAGTGCAACATCCCCCACCGACACCTGGGAGTCCCTGGCCCAAAGACCAGTCCGCCCCTCAGTGGAGGAAGTGCATCCGGGAGGGCGCTGAGCACCTCGAGTCTCGTCGCCGAGAGCGCGCAGAAACCAAGCGCAGGCAGCGGAAGAAGCGTGCGGCAAACCAGTCCCACCCTCCCCTTTCCCTCAACGTCTGTCTGTCCCACCTGTGACAGGGACTGTGGCTCTCGTATTGGACTGTTCAGCCACCTAAGGACTCATGTTAAGAGTGGAAGCAAGTCTTCCTCGATTCCGAGGGACTGCCTATGATAATGATGATCAAAGGTGGTTCACTCGGTTGATTCTCGAGATGAAGGGGTTGTCTTATGGAGAAAGATTGAGCAGGTTGGGCCTGTACTCATTGGAGTTTAGAAGAGGTGTGATCTTATTGAAATGTGTAAGATTCTGAAGGGGCTCGACAGGGTAGATGCAGAGAGGATGTTTCCCCTCATGGGGGAATCTAGAACTAGGGGGCATAGAATAAGGGGCCGCCCATTTAAAACTGAGATGAGGAGGAATTTCTTCTCTCAGAGGGTTGTAAATCTGTGGAATTCTCTGCCCCAGAGAGCTGTGGAGGCTGGGGCATTGAATATATTTAAGGTGGAGATGGACAGATTTTTGAATGAGACTCAAGGGTTATGGGGAGCGGGCGGAGAAGTGGAGCCGAGTCCATGATCGGATCAGCCATGATCTTTTTGAATGGCGGAGGCAGGCTCGAGGGGCCGTATGGCCGACTCCTGCTCCTATTTCTTATGAAAACAAAAAGGGAGGAGAGAGACGAAGGAATGGAAAGGAGGAGACAGGAGCAATTAACAGGCAGCCAGAGAAAAGGGCGGGAAAGACAGAAGGATAGGATAGGAAAGGGATGATGGAAGGAACTTGCGTTTCAGCTTTCCTGGGCTTGGGACATCCCAAAGGACTTCACAGCCAATGAATACTGACGATTGGCGAGTGCCGACTGCCAGTGTCTGCTGTGGCTCAGTGGGCAGCACTGAGTCAGAAGGTTGTGGGTTCAAATCCCACTCCAGAGACTTGAGCACAGAAATCTCGGCTGACCCTCCAGTGCAGTGCTGAGGGAGCGCTGCACTGTCGGAGGTGCCATCTTTCGGCTAAGACTTCACAGCCAATCGGCCCTCTCGGATGGATGTAGAAGATTCCACGGCACTATTTCGAAGAAGAGCAGGGGGGGGGGTGGGGTTTATCCCTGGTGTCCTGGCCACTGTTTATTCCTCAATCAGCATCACAAATAAATATTATCTGGCTCATCATCATATTGCTGCTTGTGGGAGCTTGCGAATTGTCTGCCCCATTACAACAGGGACTACACGCCAAAAGTACTTCATTGGCTGTAAAGCACTGTGGGACGTCCGGTGGTTGCGAAAGGCGTAATGTAAATGCAAGTCTTTCAAGATACGAAGCTAGGTGGGACAGTAACCTGCGAGGAGGACACACAGTGACTGCAAAGGGAGGTGGATAGACAGAGAGTGGGCAGTGAGGTGGCAGATGTGGGAAAATCTGAGGTTATTCACTTTGGTAGGAAGAATAGACAAACAGAGTATTTGTTAAATGGGGAGTAACTTGTAAATGTGGGTGTCCTTGTGTAATAAACACAAAGCTAGCGTGCATGTACAGCAAGCAGTTACGAAGGCAAATAGCATGTTGGCCTTTATTGCAAGGGGCTGGAGTACAAGAGTAAGGCAGTCTTGCTACAATTGTAAAGACTCCACACATGGAATAGTGCACAGTTTTGGTCTCCTTAGACAAAGAAGGATACACCTCCTTGGAGGCAGAGGTTCACTAGATTGATTCCTGGGATGAGCGGGCTGTGGAGAGATTGAGCCAATACTCTGGAGTTTATAAGAACGAGAGGTGATCACATTGAAACATATAAGATTCTGAGGGGGATTGACAGGGTAGATGCTGAGAGGCTATTTCCCCCGGGCTGGAGAGTGTAACCAGGGGTCACAGTCTCAGGGGTCGGCCATTTAGAATCAGACATTTACAGCACGGAGGGAGGCCATTCGGCCCATCGTGTCCGTGCCGGCCGACTAAGAGCTATCCAGCCCAATCCCACTTTCCAGCTCTGGGTCCATAGCCCTGTAGGTTTACGGCACTTCAGGTGCACATCCAAGTACTTTTTAAAATGTGGTGAGGGTTTCTGCCTCTACCACCCTTTCAGGCCGTGAGTTCCGCCCCAGACCCCCACCGCCCTCTGGGTGAAGTCATTTCCCCTCAAATCCCCTCTAAACACCCCCCCAATTACTTTAAATCTATGCCCCCTGGTTGTTGACCCCTCTGCCAAGGGAAACAGGTCCATCCTATCCACTCTATCCAGGCCCCTCATCATTTTATACACCTCAATCAGGTCTCCCCTCAGCCTCCTCTGTTCCAAAGAAAACAACCCCAGCCCATCCAATCTTTCCTCATCGCTAAAATTCTCCAGTCCCGGCAACATCCTGGTAAATCTCCTCTGTACTCTCTCCAATGCAATCACATCTTTCCTGTAATGTGGTGACCAGAACTGCACGCAGTACTCCAGCTGTGGCCTAACCCAGTGTTTTATACAGTTCAAGCATAACCCCCCCTGCTCTTGTATTCCATGCCTCGGCCAATAAAGGCAAGTATCCCGTGTGCCTTCTTAACCACCTGATCTACCTGGCCTGCTCCCTTCAGGGATCTGTGGACCTGCACTCCAAGGTCCCTCTGTTCCTCTACACCTCTCAGTGTCCGACCATTTAATGTGTATTCCCTCGCCTTGTTAGACCTCCCCAGATGCATTACCTCACACTTATCCATTTGCCACTGTTCTGCCCAACCTGAACAGTTCATCGATATCTTCCTGCAGTCCGCAGCTTTCATCACCAGCAACCACAAAGCCAATTTTTTGTGTCATCTGCAAACTTCTTAATCATACCCCCAACATTCAAGTCCAAGTCATTGATATATACCACAAAAAGCAAGGGACCCAGCACTGAGCCCTGCGGAACCCGAAGGCAGATTATCTGAATGGTGACAGATTAGGAAAAGGGGAGGTGCAACGAGACCTGGGTGTCATGGTACATCAGTCATTGAAGGTTGGCATGCAGGTACAGCAGGTGGTGAAGAAGACAAATGGCATGTTGGCCTTCATAGCGAGAGGATTTGAGTATAGGAGCAGGGAGGTCTTACTGCAGTTGTACAGGGCCTTGGTGAGGCCACACCTGGAATATTGTGTACAGTTTTGGTCTCCTAATCTGAGGAAGGACATTCTTGCTAGTGAGGGAGTGCAGCGAAGGTTCACCAGACTGATTCCCGGGATGGCGGGACTGACATGAGGAGAGACTGGATCGACTGGGCTTATATTCACTGGAATTTAGAAGGATGAGAGGGGATCTCATAGAAACATCTAAAATTCTAACGGGATTGGACAGGTTAGATGCAGGAAGAATGTTCCCAATGTTGGGGAAGTCCAGAACCAGGGGTCACACAGTCTAAGGATAAGGGGTAAGCCATTTAGGACCGAGATGAGGAGAAACTTCTTTACTCAGAGAGTGGTGAACCTGTGGAATTCTCTACCACAGAAAGTTGTTGAGGCCAATTCACTAAATATATTCAAAAGGGAGTTAGATGTGGCCCTTACGGCTAAAGGGATCAAGGGGTATGGAGAGAAAGCAGGAATGGGGTACTGAGGGAATGATCAGCCATGATCATATTGAATGGTGGTGCAGGCTCGAAGGGCCGAATGGCCTACTCCTGCACCTATTTTCTATGTTTCTACGTAACGTGGGGCTCGGATAGGGACTTGCTGACTCTGGAGCAGGGAAGTGTGTTACCGGAGATGCACGGTGGCTGTGGTCTCCGTGAAAGGTGGTTAAAACTACAGGAGCGAGTCTCGCCACAGCCTGGGGGACTGGTGGCTGTTGGGGCAGTACAGGGGGCACTGTCTGCACAAGTCAGAGGCTTCGACCTGGCCCAGACCCGACTCGACATCGATAGATTAAACTCCGCAAAGAGGCAAGAGTCGCGGCCGATGAGAGATTGGTCCGTACGGCTAGGTGGTGGGGGTCCCAGAAAAATCGCTAAGTTTGAAAATCACGTACCTCTGCCTGCTTCAATTCCTCTTTGCTGACAGCTTCGAGAGATGCCTCCAGATAGTTCATGGCGTATCGTTCGATTGGAGTGAGCTGCGAGATAAAGGGGGACGCATTATTAGAGAGAGCACAGAGGCAGGGGGAGTCGGGAGGGAAAGGGGGCCCGAGCGCCGGGAGAGCCCCAGAGACGGGTCGTCAATGTTGCAAACAGGAAATGCAGCAGCCAATTTGTGCCCTGAAGCGCCCACAAACAGCAATGTTTTAATTACCAGATCATGTCTGTTATTGATCTTGTCTGAGGGGTAAACCTGTGTCGCATGCTACCTGGTCATCAGCATATTGCGGTTTGTGGGAGCTTGCTGTGCGCAAATTGGCTGCCGCGTTTCCGACATTGCAACAGCGGGAGTACGCTGCCAACAAAAAATAGTGCTTCAATGGCTGTAAAGCGCTTTGGAATATTCCACGGCGATGAAAGGTGCTAAATAAACCCAACGTCGGTCTTTCACTGGTGACCGGGGAGGGAGACACCCGAGAGACACAGTGCCTTGTGGGCTCCGTGAAATGATGTGAAATTACAGGAGCAAGTCTCGCAAGAGCCTGGGAGGCTGATGGGGCAGGGCAGGGGCAGTATAGGTAGAACTATCTGCACCGCGGGGGAGAGAGGGGGGACGGGAGGGGAGGGGAGGGAGGGGCTCAAACCCACGACCTCCTGATTTGGGAGACCCACACTGAGCCACAGCCGACACGCTAGCGTGTGGGGACTTCAGTCACCATCACTCTGAGCGACATGACACGGCTTCACGAGTCGGCAGGAATCCCGAGTGGGTGGAAGATGGAGAAAGCTGGTCTCCTATTCCTGGGGTGGGGGTGGGGGGGGAAAACGGGAAAAGAAGCAGTAGTCACTGATAAATCCAACGGGGAACCCCAGGAGAAAATTCTTTGCCCACAGAGACGAGAAGAGAATGTGGAACTCGCTGCCACAGGGAGCGACTGAAGCGAATAGCACGGATGCATTTAGGGGGGAAGCTGGATAAAGACACGAGGGGGAACGGAATACGTTGATGGGGTGAGATGGAGGGGTGGGTAAAGGCTGCTGTGGAGCATAAACATTGGCATGGACTAGTCGGGCCGAACGGCCTGTTTGAGCGGTAAACACTGTGTAATCCCATCGGAATGTGAGGGGAGAACATGTCTCGGGCTCCGGGGAAAAGAGCAGGGGAGCGCGGCTAATCGGGACAGCTCGACGGGCCAAAGGGCCTCCCTTCGGTGCTGCCAGACGACCAGTCAAGGTCTTCGAGGAGAGCAGAGGCAGGCGTGGGAGATTTACGAAGCAGCGCACACACAGAAGGGGAGGGAGGGACATTCAACCGGGAAGTGCGGCACGCGTTACCTGCTCGACCAGCGCAGCGATCTCCTGCTCGGCCTTGGAAAGCTCCTCCTCCTCCTCCCGCACCGAGCCATCCTCCCCGTCCAGCGGAATGTTCTCGTTGAACTCTGCCAGCTCCGCTACCTGCTCCGCTTTGGCCTGGGAAGCCGCCCGGATATCCTCCTCGTCCTCTGCCCTGCAGAGCGCCTGATCCCGAGCGTGAGGGGGAGGGAGAAAAGAGAGAGAGAGAGAGAGAGAGAGAGAGAGATAAACCAATCGTATTTAAATAGTTGGGGCTGGTGGGGTGAGGGTTACCGGAGATGCACGGTGGCTGTGGTCTCCGTGAAAGGTGGTTAAAAACTACAGGAACGAGTCTTGCCACAGCCTGGGGGACTGGTGGCTGTTGGGGCAGTACAGGGGGCACTGTCTGCACAAGTCAGAGGCACCTCATCCGCAAAAAATCTCAACGGGCACCCAATTGTTGCCTGCACGCAGCGACACCCCTGTCCATCGCTTACTGCATTCTGAAGAGATAGCTCTGCTTCTGTCGTGAGAGTCTGCTGCTGTTTTGGTCTCCAGTTCACTCTGCTGTGATTCAGAGACTTATTACAAAAAAAAGAGACTCTAATCCATTTGCTGTCGTGCGCCGATTAAATAGACACTATAGACTGTTTGCTGTAGTGCACCGATTAAATAGATACTGTACACTGCTTGTAGTACGCTTATTAGACACTGTAGACTGTTTGCTGTAGTGCGTTGATTAAATAGACACTGTAGACTGTTTGCTGTAGTACACTGATTAAATAGACACTGTAGACTGTTTGCTGTAGTGCGCCAATTAAATAGATACTGTACACTGCTTGTAGTACACTGATTAAATAGACACTGTAGACTGTTTGCTGTAGTGCGCCGATTAAATAGACACTATAGACTGTTTGCTGTAGTGCACCGATTAAATAGATACTGTACACTGCTTGTAGTACGCTGATTAAATAGACACTGTAGACTGTTTGCTGTAGTGCGTTGATTAAATAGACACTGTAGACTGTTTGCTGTAGTGCGTTGATTAAATAGACACTGTAGACTGTTTGCTGTAGTGCGCCAATTAAATAGATACTGTGCACTGATTAAATAGACACTGTAGACTGTTTGCTGTAGTGCACCGATTAAATAGACACTGTAGACTGTTTGCTGTAGTGCGCCAATTAAGTTGACTGTTTGCTGTAGTGCACCGATTAAATAGACACGATAGACTGTTTGCTGTAGTGCACTGATTAAATAGACTACACTTTTTGCTGTAGTACGCCGATTAAATAGACACTATAGACTGCTTGCTGTAGTGCGCCGAATAAATAGACACCGTCTGCTGTGTAAATCAGACTGTTTGCCACGTGTCCTGCCCTCAACTCATTGGCGGACAGTGGTGACTCTGCTGACCCCTAGCCCGGGTATTTAGCCTCCAGTACCTCGACCTGCACGCGAGATCGGCATCAGAGAGTGTTCAAAAAAAGGCAATGAATTTTACCGCTGACATGTCTTACCGCTGAGATGTCGGACGTGAGAACGGGCGCTCCCCTCCCGATAGCAATGCGGTAAGGTTAATCTGCGACCGTCCGTCAAAGACAGCCAGCGATGAGGAAACACTGGCGCCCACTCGAGAGCGGACAGTCGGATTTTCAATCAGCGGATTTTTTCTTTTTTTAAAAAGCTCCGCGGGAAGCTTGGAAATCACGGGATGACCTGTGTGAGGAAGTGCGGCAGTCGCGGGTTCAGCGGTTTAGGCACCCACGCGCGCGCACGCACCTCCCTTACATTTCTGTGCGTCGCGACGAACGTGAGGTGGCCAACTGCAACAGCTCAGGCACACGGGGTGGGGGTGAGGTGGCCAACCACAACAGAGAGACCGAGGTGGCCAACCACAAGATTCCGACACGTAATGGACACAGGCCACCACTCACCTGTTCTAGGATCTGCGTCTGCTTGGCCGACATGGAGTCTTCCTCTTCTGGGCGGGGCTGGGGCGTGGGCGGGTTCGGTAACTCCAGCTCTTTCTTCGGCTCTTCCGTTGGCAAGTCGAACAGATCACGGATCGTTTGCTGTTGGCGAGGGTCACAAAACGCAACTCAATAAAAGCCACAACCACCACTGAGACACACTTCTCCATGTTCTTATAAAACCGACAGACATGACCAACCTTCACACCCCAGTTGAGCAACCAAAGTATCCCAGGTACAAAGAGATGGCCAACCATTAGACCCAGGGCAGAACGTTGGCCAACCAGCACATCCCCGATAGTGAGATGGCCAGCTATTAGACCCCAGATACAAAGAGAATGGCCAACCATGAGAGCCCAGGCGCGGAGTGTTGGCCAACCAGGCCACCCCCCCATCCCACCTCTCGTTCTCCATTGCGCTCAAGGACACCACCAGCGCTCCCAGTACCTCTTTGAAGAAAGCAGTGGTGAAGTTGCCTCCCTCAATGGCCAGGTCTCCCAGCATCCGCTTCTGGTTGGCTTTCTTCAGGATGTTCTCCTCCACCGTCCGGTCACTGATCAGCCTGTGGGCGGAGAGCGAGAGACAAGAGACTGAGTCTCGGGGCATGGAGACGGGACAGACCCGTCAAAGACCCGCGCCGTTTCGAATATGGAACAGATACCCGGGCCTCGGCAACAATCCTCCGTTCTCCCCTTATAGTTTAAACCCCTCCCCCCCAACCTCGACTCAAGCCCCAACCCCGGTCTCCCCTCAACACCTTTCTGGACCTTTCCATGGGTCTTCTCCCCCCGGGCCCCCTCAAGTCTCCGCCACAAACCGGTCTCGCAAACACCCACAGCTCACACCTTCGGGTCCAACAGTCGCCCTCAATGCTTTCCCCGGATCTCCGCCTCGTTCCCAAACGCCCGTCCCACAGGCCGGTGTGTCTCTCCCTCGACCACCCAGAGTCCCCCACAACGCCCCCAGGGCTCTCAACCACTTCTCCAACGCTCGCCTCAGTGCCCCCCACACGCCGACGTGCGCCCGCCCGTCTCTCTCTCTCTCTCTCTCTCACACAACCAGCCCAAGCCCTCCCTCCCCCCTCGTCCTGACGCTCGCCCCACGAACCAGGTCCCCTTACCCTAAAACACGCTCGCCTCAGTGAAGCCGCGGCCCCAACACTCCGGCGACACTCGGCTCGGCCCAGCCCGCCTCACCTGTAGATGTGCACGTCGCGAGTCTGCCCGATGCGGTGGCAGCGGTCCTGTGCCTGGGCGTCCATGGTGGGGTTCCAGTCGCTGTCGTAGAAGAGCACAGTGTCGGCCCCCGTCAGGTTGACCCCCACCCCGCCGCTCCGCGTCGACAGGATGAAGCAGAAAATGCGCTTGTCCGCGTTGAAGCGATCCATCAGGATCTGGGGAGCGGGGGGTGGGGGGGGAAGGGGAAAAGAGTCAAACAGAGGAATCCATTGGGAGCATGAAAGGAAGGGGGAGCAGAAATTTTCTCCAATTGAATACCGGGAAGACCAAAGCCATTCGTTTCGGTCGACGCCACGAACTGCGTTCCCCAGCCACCGACTCCGTGCCTCTCTCCCCAACTTGTGTCTGAGGCTGAACCAGACAGTTCGCAACCGAGGTGTCACATGACCCTGAAATCAGCTTCCGGCCACATCGCCGCAGCATAACGAAGACCGCCTGTTTCCCCCTCCGTAACATCGCCCGTCTCCGCCCCCTGCCTCAAGCTCATCCGCTGCTGAAACCCTCATCCCTGCCTTGATTACCTCCAGGCTTGACTATTCCGACGCACTCCTGGCTGGCCTCCCACATTCTCCCCGACGCAAACTGGAGGTGACCCAAAACGCGAGCATTTCGACAGCACCTTCCAACAGCTCAGGACGTTCCAAAGCACGACATGGCCAACGAAGGATGAGAAAGAATGAGAGCCAGAAGCCAGAGATAGAGCGCGAGAGACAGGAGCACGTTTGTATTCCCTCGAGTAACAAAGATCTCGATGCGTGCGGTTTGCGATGATTAAAGGAATCAATAGTTTCTCTCGCTCGACCCGATTTCCTCTGGTGGAACGAGTCCAGAGCACGGGGCTTTAATACACAGGGACATGCATATTGACCGCTCTTCCCTCGACCTCAGGACTTACCACAGCTCCTTCACACCCAATTATGTAGTTTTTGAAATGTAGTACAGAGCAAGATCCCACCAACAGCATGATAACATAACTGGATCATCCATTTCATCAAACTGCATGGCTCGAGGAAGGGGGGCATTCAACCCCAGGCTGGTCAGAACCACGGCTCCAGTCACCTCGCCACATGGTTGACCCTTCATGGATTCAGCAGCTTGAGTCTCTGGAACCAACTCAGTACCGCCCCTCCGACACTCCCTCGGTACCGCCCCTCCGACAGTGCGGCGCTCCCTCAGTACCGCCCCTCCGACAGTGCGGCGCTCCCTCGGTACCGCCCCTCCGACAGTGCGGCGCTCCCTCGGTACCGCCCCTTCGACAGTGCGGCACTCCCTCAGTACCGCCCCTCCGACAGTGCGGCGCTCCCTCAGTACCGCCCCTCCGACAGCACGGCACTCCCTCAGTACCGCCCCTCCGACAGCACGGCACTCCCTCAGTACCGCCCCTCCGACAGTGCGGCGCTCCCTCAGTACCGCCCCTCCGACAGTGCGGCACTCCCTCGGTACCGCCCCTCCGACAGTGCGGCACTCCCTCAGTACTGCCCCTCCGACAGTGCGGCGCTCCCTCAGTACCGCCCCTCCGACAGTGCGGCGCTCCCTCGGTACCAGCAAATAGGGAGTGTCGGCCTGGATTATGGGTGTGGTTCAGTGTCAGTGCCTCAAATGCACAACCTTCCAACTCAGGCATCATGATGATTTGCACAGGCCGAGATCCCGACACCCGGGTATCGTTTGCTTGGTAAATTCTGCCATTCTATAGCCACAGCCCAAAATCCTGCTTTCCACAGCAACAATGGAAAGAGCCAGTCGACGGTTACCTGCCGCTGTTCCACCTTCGTGCTGCCGTCCAGCCGCAAATAGATGTGGCCGTGGAAGTTGAGAAACTGCTCCAGAATGTCCAACATTCGCGTCATCTGCGTGAAGAGCAGCACCCGATGGCCACCAGTCTTCAACCGCCGGAGCAGGAGGTCCAGCACCTGCAGCTTGCCTGTCGGGGACACACCAGCACACGATTTAGACATGAGCGTGAAAGAGCAAGGGGGCAGAGTGTAAACCTCCTGCTCCCTCAGTACTGCCCCTCCGACAGTGCGGCACTCCCTCAGTACCGCCCCTCCGACAGTGCGGCGCTCCCTCAGTACCGCCCCTCCGACAGTGCGGCACTCCCTCAGTACCGCCCCTCCGACAGTGCGGCGCTCCCTCAGTACCGCCCCTCCGACAGTGCGGCGCTCCCTCAGTACGGCGCTCCCTCAGTACCGCCCCTCCGACAGTGCGGCGCTCCCTCAGTACCGCCCCTCCGACAGTGCGGCGCTCCCTCAGTACCGCCCCTCCGACAGTGCGGCGCTCCCTCAGTACCGCCCCTCCGACAGTGCGGCGCTCCCTCAGTACCGCCCCTCCGACAGTGCGGCGCTCCCTCAGTACCGCCCCTCCGACAGTGCGGCGCTCCCTCAGTACCGCCCCTCCGACAGTGCGGCACTCCCTCAGTACTGCCCCTCCGACAGTGTGGCAATGCCTCAGTACTGAAAACCGGCCGTATTGGCCTGGCTCGGGTGCTTGGAATGAGGTCCGGACCAACCACCTTCGGACTCGAAGGCTTTTTGAATTATGCAGGCAGACCAGTTAACCCTGTGACTATCACACAGTGCTACGTGACCTTTGAAAGCTTTCGGAAAATGCAGCAGCCGGCTGGATAATTACATGCCACTTCCTCCCCCAGCTTGACGCAATGGCGCTCAGTCCAATTGTAGGCCCCCTATCATCAGCTGGCTCAGCACCAGGTTCGGAGTCTCTGGGCCTTCCCTGCTGTGTTTGCGTGTGGATCCATAGAAACATAGAAAGTAGGTGCAGGAGTAGGCCATTCGGCCCTTCGAGCCTGCACCACCATTCAATAAGATCATGGCTGATCATTCCCTCAGTACCCCTTTCCTGCTTTCTCTCCATACCCCTTTAGCCGTAAGTCTAACTCCCCTTTGAAGATATCCAACGAACTGGCCTCAACAACTCTCTGTGGTAGAGAATTCCACAGGTTCACAATTCTCTGAGTGAAGAAGTTTCTCCTCATCTCGGTCCTAAATGGCTTACCCCTTATCCTTAGACTGTGACCCCTGGTTCTGGACTTCCCCAACATCGGGAACATTCTTCCTGCATCTAACCTGTCCAGTTCCATCACAATTTTATATGTTTCTATGAGATCCCCTCTCATTCTTCTAAATTCCAGTGAACACAAGCCCAGTCGATCCAGTCTTTCTTCATATGTCAGTCCTGCCATCCCGGGAATCAGTCTGGTGAACCTTCGCTGCACTCCCTCAATAGCAAGAATGTCCTTCCTCAGATTAGGAGACCAAAACTGAACACAATATTCCAGGTGAGGCCTCACCAAGGCCCTGTACAACTGCAGTAAGACCTCCCTGCTCCTATACTCAAATCCTCTCGCTATGAAAGGCCAACATGCCATTTGCAGCCTTCACCGCCTGCTGTACCTGCATGCCAACTTTCAATGACTGATGTACCATGACACCCAGGTCTCGTTGCACCTCCCCTTTTCCTAATCTGTCATCATTCAGATAATATTCTGCCTTCCTGTTTTTGCCCCCAAAGTGGATAACCTCACATTCATCTCCATTATATTGCATCTGCCATGCATTTGCCCGCTCACCTAACCTGTCCAAGTCAATCTTCAGCCTCTTAGCATCCTCCTCACAGCTCACACCGCCACCCAGCTTAGTGTTATCTGCAAACTTGGAGATATTACATTCAATTCCTTTGTCAAAATCATTGATGTATATTGTAAATAGCTGGGGTCCCAGCACTGAGCCCTGCGGTACCCCACTAGTCACTGCCTGCCATTCTGAAAAGAACCCGTTTATCCCGACTCTCTGCTTCCTGTCTGCCGACCAGTTCTCTATCCACGTCAGTACATTACCCCCAATACCATGTGCTTTAATTTTGCCCACCAATCTCTTGTGCGGGACCTTGTCAAAAGCCATTTGAAAGTCCAAATACACCACATCCACTGGTTCTCCCTTGTCCACTCTACTAGTTACATCCTCAAAAAATTCTATAAGGCAGGGAGAGAGAAAATGGGAGCGAGACACCAACAACCGGCTCCGCTCTTCGAAGACCAACGTCGTAGCTCTGCCAACACTGAAGCCCCCCACCCCTCCCCACTCTCACTCACCGCAGTCGTACTGTATGAGTCGCAGGTCGGGGAACTGGGTCCTCATGTTGCAGATGGTCCGATGCAGGCGGGCAGTTCTGGGGGAGAGCTCGTGGTGCAGGGCCTCTGTCAGCATGACCTGCCGATGCATGTAGGAGGGGTGAGGGTGCGAGACATGCATACGGATCGCCGGGGCCTCCACAGGAGGTATAACGAAAATAAACCTATCAGCAACAGAGGAAGAGGTCAACAAACATCACCAGCAGCGATGGACGCGTGTTAAAGATAGAGTAAAGCTCCCTCTTACACTGTCCCGTCAAGCACTCCCAGGGCAGGTACAGGGGGTTAGATACAGAGTAAAGCTCCCTCTACACTGTCCCATCACACACTCCCAGGGCAGGTACACGGGGTTAGATACTGAGTAAAACTCCCTCTACACTGTCCCCATCAAACACTCCCAGGGCAGGTACAGTACACGGTTAGATACAGAGTAAAGCTCCCTCTACACTGTCCCCATCAAACACTCCCAGGGCAGGTACAGGGGGTTAGATACAGAGTAAAGCTTCCTCTACACTGTCCCGTCAAACACTCCCAGGGCAGCTACAGGGGGTTAGATACAGAGTAAAGCTCCCTCTACACTGTCCCATCAAACACTCCCAGGGCAGGTACAGCACGGGGTTAGATACAGAGTAAAGCTCCCTCTACACTGTCCCATCAAACACTCCCAGGGCAGGTACAGCACAGGGTTAGATACAGAGTAAAGCTCCCTCTACACTGTCCCATCAAACACTCCCAGGGCAGGTACAGGGGGTTAGGTACAGAGTAAAGCTCCCTCTACACTGTCCCATCAAACACTCCCAGGGCAGGTACAGCACAGGGTTAGATACAGAGTAAAGCTCCCTCTACACTGTCCCATCAAACACTCCCAGGGCAGGTACAGGGGGTTAGATACAGAGTAAAGCTCCCTCTACACTGTCCCATCAAACACTCCCAGGGCAGGTACAGCACGGGGTTAGATATATAGAAACATAGAAAATAGGTGCAGGAGTCGGCCATTCAGCCCTTCGAACCTGCACCACCAGTCAATAAGATCATGGCTGATCATTCCCTCAGTACCCCATTCCTGCTTTCTCTCCATACCCCTTGATCCTCTTAACCGTAAGGGCCACATCTAACTCCCTTTTGAATATATCCAATGAACTGACAACAACTCTTTGCGGCAGGGAATTCCACAGGTTCACCACTCTCTGGGTGAAGAAGTTTCTCCTCATCTCGATCCTAAATGGCTTACCCCTTATCCTTAGACTGTGATCCCTGGTTCTGGACTTCCCCAACATCGGGAACATTCTTCCTGCATCTAACCTGTCCAATCCCATCAGAATTTTTTATGTTTCTATGAGATCCCCTCTCATTCTTCTAAATTCCAGTGAAGAACTTCCTGCTCATCTCAGTTTTAAATGGGCGGCCCTTTATTCTGAAACTGTGCCCGCTAGTTCTAACTTTCCCAATGAGGGGCGACATCCTCCCTGCATCTACGCGGTCAAGCCCCCTCAGAATCTTGTATGCATCAGTAACATCACCTCTCATTCTTCTAAACGCCAATGAGTAGAGGCCCAACCTGCTCAATCTTTCTTTGTAAGACAACCTGTTCATCTCAGGAATCAACCGAGTGAACCTTCTCTGAACTGCCTCCAATGCAAGTACATCCTTCCTGAAATACGGAGACCAAAACTGCACGCAGTACTCCAGGTGAGGCCTCACCAACCATTGCAGCAAGACTTCCCTACTTTTATACTCCATCCCCTTTGCAATAAAGAACATTCCTTTTGCATTCCAAATTCCCAAGCACCCCAGCCTTCCCACGTGAGCTCGACTGACAGCCACACACACGGAAGCTCATAGACAGGAACAGAAACCAGACTCCGTTTGTCCCTCACTCAGGAGCAGCGAGGCCGCTCCCACTACACACGAGTACGGAAGCACCGTGGTTATGTTAGCAGATTAGTAATCCAGAAGGTGGACCACTTTGCATAACTCGGGAGCCTCCTATCAACAAGAGCAGACATTGGCGACGAGATACAACACCGCCTCCACTGCACCATTGCAGCCTTTGGCCGCCGAGGAAAAGAGTGTTTGAAGACCAGGCCTTCAAATCCACCACCAAGCTCATGGTCTACAGGGCTGTAGTGATACCCGCCCTCCTGTATGGCTCAGAGACATGGACACCTCAAGTCGCTGGAGAAATATCACCAACGCTGTCTCCGCAAGATCCTACAAATCCCCCGGGAGGACAGACGCACCAACGTTAGCGTCCTCGACCAGGCCAACATCCCCAGCATCAAAGCACTGACCACACTCGACCAGATCCGCTGGGCAGGGCCACATTGTCCGCATGCCCCCGACACGAGACTCCCAAAGCAAGCGCTCTACTCGGAACTCTTCGCGGCAAGCGAGCCAAAGGTGGGCAGAGGAAACGTTACAGGGACCACCCTCAAAGCCTCCCTGATATAAAGTGCAACATCCCCACCAACACCTGGGAGTCCCTGGGCCCAAAGACCAGTCCGCCCCTAAGTGGAGGAAGTGCATCCGGGAGGGGGCGCTGAGCACCTCGAGTCTCGTCGCCGAGAGCATGCAGAAACCAAGCGCAGGCAGCGGAAGGAGCGTGCGGCAAACCAGTCCCACCCTCCCCTTCCCTCAACCACTGTCTGACCCACATGTGACAGGGACTGTGGCTCCCGTATTGGACTGTTCAGCCACCTAAGGACTCATGTTAAGAGTGGAAGCAAGTCTTCCTCGATTCCGAGGGACTGCCTATGATGTTGATGATGAATCTAGAGACATGGACTAATGATCTGGAGACAATTTCAGGTCCCACCACAGCAGCCGGGGAATTTAAATTCAGGTCATTAAATAAATTGAGTCAGAAGGTTGGGGATTCAAGCCCTACTCCAGTGACTTCAGCACATAAATCCAGGCTGACGCCCCCAGGGGGGCAGTACTGAGGGAGCGCCGCACTGTCGGAGGGGCAGTACTGAGGGAGTGCCGCACTGTCGGAGGGGCAGTACTGAGGGAGCGCCGCACTGTCGGAGGGACAGTACTGAGGGAGCGCCGCGCCGGCGGAAGGGTGGTGCCGATGGAACGCCGCACTGTCGGAAGTGTCGTCTTTCGGATGAGACGTTGAACCGAGGCCCCGTTTACTCTCTTGGGTGGATGTAAAAGATCCCAGGGCACTATTTCGAAGAGCAGGGGAATTCTGCCTGGTGCCAATATTTATCCCTCAAATCAACATAACAAAAACAGATTATCTGGTCATCACATTGCTGTTTGCGGGAGCTTGCTGTGCCCACCGTACAACAGCGACGACACTCCAAATGCGCTTCATTGGCCGGACATCTTGGTCGTGAAAGGCACTATATAAATGCAAGTCTTTCTTTTTGCTGTGGGATGGGGCACGGGGATTGCACGACTGTACCGGGTGCGATCGGCCAACCCGGCACTAGGCCTGGGATAGAGCCTGGGACTTTCCTGCCAGGGGTGCGTTGGCTGTGGGTTAACGCAGGCCTTACCTTGAAGAGCTCGTGCTCCAGCGCCCGGAGGACGCAGGAGGCGGTGGTGTAGCAGATGCCTTTGGTGATGAACGGGGAGTGGATGGGCCGGGGGTCGAAGAGGTTGGGGTGATTGCAGACCTTCCGTAGCTGCATCAGGATGTTGATGACGCTCATGAAGTGTCCGGTCTCCAGGGTCTCTTTGGTAGAGGCCTGGGACATGATACAGAGTAAAGCTCCCTCTACACTGTCCCATCAAACACTCCCGGGGCAGATACAGGGGGTTAGATACAGAGTAAAGCTCCCTCTACACTGTCCCATCAAACACTCCCAGGGCAGGTACAGGGGGTTAGATACAGAGTAAAGCTCCCTCTACACTGTCCCATCAAACACTCCCAGGGCAGGTACAGCACGGGGTTAGATACAGAGTAAAGCTCCCTCTACACTGTCCCATCAAACACTCCCGGGGCAGGTACAGGGGGTTAGATACAGAGTAAAGCTCCCTCTACACTGTCCCCATCACACACTCCCAGGGCAGATACAGGGGGTTAGATACAGAGTAAAGCTCCCTCTACACTGTCCCATCAAACACTCCCAGGGCAGGTACAGGGGGTTAGATACAGAGTAAAGCTCCCTCTACACTATCCCATCAAACACTCCCAGGGCAGGTACAGGGGGTTAGATACAGAGTAAAGCTCCCTCTACACTGTCCCATCAAACACTCCCAGGGCAGGTACAGGGGGTTAGATACAGAGTAAAGCTCCCTCTACACTGTCCCATCAAACACTCCCAGGGCAGGTACAGCACGGGGTTAGATACAGAGTAAAGCTCCCTCTACACTATCCCATCAAACACTCCCAGGGCAGGTACAGGGGGTTAGATACAGAGTAAAGCTCCCTCTACACTGTCCCATCAAACACTGCCAGGGCAGGTACAGGGGGTTAGATACAGCGTAAATCTCCCTCTACACTGTCCCCATCAAACACTCCCAGGGCAGGTACAGGGGGTTAGATACGGTGTCCCTGGATGCTCCCACCTGTCAATAATGTCCGCCAACTCCTCGATCCTCTCCTCGGGATTGCGCACAGCTCCGTCCAACGCCCGCGTGGTCCTCCAGTAGGCTTCCGGCCGACGGGCGTCTCTGCCCACCTGGGCGGCCAGGCAGTGCGCGTAGCCGAGCCCCCGCCAGCCCCCACCCTCGGGGGGGCTGTCAGACGAGGCCGGCCGCGGTGAGACGGCGCAGAACCGCAGCACCTCGGTGCCGTAGACCGGCGAGGCCGCACAGCGCCGCTCATTGACCGCGTAGATCCGCTCCAGCCGTTCCTGGCGATGGCGGTGCCTCTTCTGCTCCAGCGCTTCCTGTAACACGGAGGGGGCGGAGGTCAGCGGAGCCGGGACACCACCCAACAAGGTCATTCACACAATGGCATTGGAGTATTCTGCCGCGAAACGGTGCGACGAGATTGTAGTATGCTGCTGCTCGGACAAATCGACATCGTAGTATCCTGCTGCTAAAGGTGGGATTCGGGCCGCTAATGTAGTATCCTGCTGCTAAAGGTGGGATCCGGGCCGCTAATGTAATATCCTGCTACTAAAGGTGGAATCCGGGCCGCTAATGTAGTATCCTGCTGCTGAAGGTGGGATTCGGGCCGCTAATGTAGTATCCTGCTGCTAAAGCAGGGGTCCGGGCCGCGAATGTAGTATCCTACTGCTAAAGGTGGGATTCGGGCCGCTAATGTAGTATCCTGCTGCTGAAGGTGGGATCCGGACCGCTAATGTAGTATCCTGCTGCTAAAGGTGGGATTCGGGCCGCTAATGTAGTATCCTGCTGCTGAAGGTGGGATCCGGACCGCTAATGTAGTATCCTGCTGCTGAAGGTGGGGTCCGGGCCGCTAATGTAGTATCCTGCTGCTAAAGGTGGGTTTCAGGCCGTTAATGTAGTATCCTGCTGCTAAAGGTGGGATTCGGGCCGTTAATGTAGTATCCTGCTGCTAAAGGTGGGGTCCGGGCCGCTAATGTAGTATCCTGCTGCTAAAGGTGGGTTTCGGGCCGTTAATGTAGTATCCTGCTGCTAAAGGTGGGATTCGGGCCGCTAATGTAGTATCCTGCTGCTAAAGGTGGGGTCCGGGCCGCTAATGTAGTATCCTGCTGCTAAAGGTGGGGTTCGGGCCACTAATGTAGTATCCTGCTACTAAAGGTGGGGGGGGGGGGGGGGGAAATCAATGGGGCGTTGGCATTCTCGTATTCTGCTGCCAAGGCACTAAACTTGGGAATTACCTCCTGAAACCTCGGCCCCTCTTTCCACTTTTAAGACGCTCCTTAAAACCTCCCTCTTCAGCCAAGCTTTTATTCACCTGCCTTAATTTCGCCTCACACGGCAAATTTGTGTCTCATAAAAAATCTCCTGTGAGGCGCCTTGGGACATATTCAAACGTGAAAGGCGCCATTATAAATACAAGTTGTTGGTGCTAAAGGTGAGGGCAGTGTCGGTGATATAGTATTCAGCTGCTAATTTGTGGGCAGTGGGGTATCCGCATTGTAGTATTCTGCTGCTAATTGGGATTGGGGCAAGTCGCCACCTTAGTGTTCTGCTGTTAATGGGGAGGGACATGTGCGTCAGCATTGTAGTATACTGCTAACGGGGAGGGGCGCGCGCGCCAGCATTGTCGTCTGCTGCTGCTATGGGGAGTGGGCGTGTCAGCGTTGTAGTATTCTGCTACTAAGAGGGACACGTCGGCACTGCAGTATTCTGCTGCCAAGAGTGAACCGTGACCCCCCCTTTAACAACTTGCATTTGGAGAGCGCCATCTTCTCAAGGGGATGGGCAAGTGCCAGCCTTACCCCACCCCCCACCACATCCCCCAAAGAATTAATAATAAATCCCACAGGCAACAGGAGTTGTTAAAAGGGACCCGGCTCCCTCTCCATACCAGAATACGACAATGCCGACACTCCGTCCAACAGGAAACAGCCTAACCAGCAGAATCCCTGTGGCGTCGCCCGCAACGGGCCGAACTCAAAAGAAACTCGGTGCCTGGCGCTGCTACCTGGCAGATGGAAGCTGGCGGCCATATTGTGACCGTTGACATAGGAAAAACCGAAGTGGCACAGCGTCGACGCGGCAGTCGGCGGCCAGCTGCTTACCAGCTGGAAGGGTGATTTGGGCTGGGGGGCGATGTTCCGCCGGGGCCTCTGGGCGGCCAGTGAGGTAGATGTGAGCGGCTGGGCGGGGGCCGGGGGTCTGGCCAACACCGGCCGCAGGGTCGGCAGCTCCGTGCCATCCTTCTCGGAGAGGTTGGGCCCGGCTACCACCAGACGGGTCACGGTGGGGGCGGCTGAGAGCGAGAGAGAGAGAGAAAGGAATTACATCAAGTCAATTCTTCACCTACAATTAAATCATAGAAAATAGGTGTAGGAGTCGGCCATTCGGCCCTTCGAGCCTGCACCACCATTCAATATGATCAATGGCTGATCATGCAACTTCAGTACCCCTTTCCTGCTTTCTCTCCATACCCCTCGATCCCTTTAGCCGTAAGGGCCATATCTAACTCCCTTTTGAATATATCTAACGAACTGGCCTCAACAACTTTCTGTGGTAGAGAATTCCACAGGTTCACCACTCTCTGGGTGAAGAAGTTTCTTCTCATCTCGGTCCTAAATGGCTTACCCCTTATCCTTAGACTGTGACCCCTGGTTCTGGACTTCCCCAACATCGGGAACATTCTTCCTGCATCTAACCTGTCCAAATCCCGTCAGAATGTTATATGTTTCTATGAGATCTCCTCTCCTAAATTCCAGTGAATATAAGCCGAGCTGATCGAGTCTTTCGTCATAGTCCCAAGTGCTCCGCATTTGCCCCCCAGGATTGAGCACACTGGAGCGGGGGCTGAGCGAGAGCAGTGCCCCCAACCCACCATCGGGGGCAGTACCGAGCACAGTTTGGTCAATGCAAAACGTGGGATGAGAGACTCCACTGAAAGGTCTCAACGACTGTAGCGGGGGATGGAAAAATCAGCTTCCAATCCTTACACGATCACACCTGTTCCAGATGCACATCCAACAACCCACATATCACCCCACCCCCCCCCCCAAAACCCCGGTCACCACAGGAACAGGGAGGAGGCCATTCAGCCCCTCGAGCTCGTTCTGCCATTCAATGAGACCATGGATGATCTGGGACCCAACTCCATACACCCGCCTTTGTCCCTTAATGTCTTTGCTTAACAAATATCTATCAGTCTCCAATTTAAAATTAATTGACCCATCAATTGCCGTACGCGGAACAGTTGCAAACTTCTACTGCCCTGTGTGTGTAGACGTGTTTCCTAACTTCACTCCTGAAAGGTCTGGCTCTCATATTTAGACTATACCCTCTCCTCTCATTCTGCCCTCTTGAGCATCCCCGAGTATAATCTCTCCACCAGTGGTGGCCGTGCCTTGTGTTGCCTGGGCCCCAAGCTCTGGAACTCCCTCCCCCTCCCTAAACCTCTTTTTCCTCCTTCAAGACTCCTTGTAAAACCTACCTCTCCGACCAAGCTTTTGGTCACCTGCGCTAACTTAGACTCAACACAGCGAGTTTTTTCATCCCAAGACTCCTGCGAAGCACCTTGGGACATTTCACAACGATAAAGGCACGATATCAATACAGATTGTGCAGTCCTTGACTCCACAACCAGAACATTTCTCGTTATCGATCTTATCTGTTCCCCTTAATATCCTGAAAACTTCGATCTGATCACCACATAATCTAAGCTCTGCTCCCCACCGAACACGTGAACAGACCAAACACGATTGATATGGGGGGGGGGGAAAGAGAACGGCTGCCACCCTGGACAGGATAAGTTAATATATATATGGTTCGGCAGGTGGCAGAGAGAGAGGAGGGAGAGATTGGGATCATTCACAAGAACAACCCATCAAAACCCGATCTCCTCTCCCCTCACTCTTCCCCCAAGTACCCATGCCCCTTTACAAACGCCTCAATAGGGTGAAGTCTTCAGTCAAGTGCTTCCAGGCTGAAGAGTCGCCCTCCGGGAGTGGGTGTCGGAAATAGTCCGCCCACAACCCTGACCCTCGACCTGTAACGCTCTCACTGTCCAAGCTGCCTCGAGCGGGATCGTGCTGTGCTCTAAAACGGAGGCCATAAAGAAAGCCCCACTGCCACCGACGCGCCCCCCACCCCCGGGGACACGGTTTACCTTGTTCGGCGTTGAGAGCTGGAGCATGGACCACCCGTAGCACCGGGCGGGGAGCGGGAGCCAGGTGGGCGGAGGCCAGGGTCAGCGCTCCGACGGGAAGCTGGACGCGGGCTGGGGTCACCACAGCGGCCGGGAAGCGGGCAGCCGCGACGGCGACAGGCCGCGGCGCATGGACGGCCAGCGGGAAGCCCTCTTTGGGCGTCTGGCGCACCACGATCTTCACCACGCCCGAGCTGGTCACCACCGAGCCGGGGACTGCAGGAGAGACAGCGTTAGCAGGGAAAACAAAATCACATCTCCGCTCGCATTCCCCAGTCCCCCCCTCATTCCCCAGTCCCCCCCTCCCCCTCACATTCCCCAGTTCCCCCTCCCATTCCCCAGTGCCCCCCTCCCCCTCCCATTCCCCAGTTCCCCCTCCCATTCCCCAGTTCCCCCCTCCCCCCTCACATTCCCCAGTTCCCCCTCCCCCCCACATTCCCCAGTTCCCCCCCTCCCCCCCACATTCCCCAGTTCCCCCCCACATTCCCCAGTTCCCCCCCTCCCCCTCACATTCCCCAGTTCCCCCTCCCCCCCCACATTCCCCAGTTCCCCCCCTCCCCCCCACATTCCCCAGTTCCCCCCCACATTCCCCAGTTCCCCCCCTCCCCCTCACATTCCCCAGTTCCCCCTCCACATTCCCCAGTTCCCCCTCCACATTCCCCAGTTCCCCCTCCCCCCCCACATTCCCCAGTTCCCCCCCTCCCCCCCACATTCCCCAATTACCCCCTCCCCCTCACATTCCCCAGTTCCCCCCCTCCCCCTCACATTCCCCAGTTCGCCCCCTCCCCCTCACATTCCCCAGTTCCCCCCTCCCCCTCACATTCCCCAGTTCCCCCCCTCCCCCTCACATTCCCCAGTTCTCCCCCCCCCACATTCCCCAGTTCCCCCTCCCCCTCACAGTCCCCAGTTCCCCCCCTCCCCCTCACATTCCCCCCCTCCCCCCTCACATTCCCCAGTTCCCCCCCTCCGCCTCACATTCCCCAGTTCCCCCCCTCCCCCTCCCATTCCCCAGTGCCCCCTCCCATTCCCCAGTCCCCCCCTCCCCCTCACATTCCCCAGTTCCCCCTCCCATTCCCCAGTGCCCCCCTCCCATTCCCCAGTGCCCCCCTCCCATTCCCCAGTTCCCCCCTCGCCCTCCCATTCCCCAGTCCCCCCCCTCCCCCTCACATTCCCCAGTTCCCCCTCCCATTCCCCAGTGCCCCCCTCCCATTCCCCAGTTCCCCCCTCCCCCCCTCATTCCCCAGTCCCCCCCCTCCCCCTCACATTCCCCAGTTCCCCCTCACATTCCCCAGTTCCCCCCCTCCCCCTCACATTCCCCAGTTCCCCCCCCTCCCCCCCAATTCCCCAGTTCCCCCCCCTCCCCCCCACATTCCCCAGTTCCCCCCCCTCCCCCCACATTCCCCAGTTCCCCCCCACATTCCCCAGTTCCCCCCCTCTCCCTCACATTCCCCAGTTCCCTCTCCCCCCCCCACATTCCCCAGTTCCCCCTC